>NC_064858.1:82065758-82290758 GCF_024139225.1 Suncus etruscus
ACAATATTGCTGATAATCTTGCATAATGTTTGTGTCATTATATAATTTGATATAATGAATACCAATCCATAATGTAAGGCCCAGGTTTATATTTTATGCTAATATATCTAAAAATCACTGAATAAATTTGATGTATATAATTGTTATAATTATTACTATTTGTTTTCTTAATATTTTATAGTCTTCAATAATTATACTCTTTGTTTAAAAAATATTAAAAATATATAAGTTAAATACCAGAAAATATTTTAATCAATATTTATTGAGGTGTTATATTTTTCAAAAGTATTAATAAGATTGTTTTTTTCACAATGCTAACCAGCCCACCCACCTGCACAGTGCCAATATACTCCTGCTTTTTCTCAAGTTTCTTTCTTTACCTCCTTTACATTGGCAGCATCAGTCCTCAATTTGGTTCCATTGAAATTTTGTTTCCACTGGTTATTTTCTTCATCCTCAGCACCTTTCTTGACTTCCAACTGATTTTTCTTTCTCCTTTCTACAACTAAGAATATCATTCCACTGCTATATCCAAGGTGAAGAGAAATGCAAGATTTCATATTTTTTCAATTTAGTCCTTATATGTGTATTTTATGTACATATATATATGTACATATATATATTTATATATATGTTACAATTTCATACTCCCACTTCTGTTTTTAGACATTTGGATAGCTTCCAATCTTGGTTATTATGAAAATCATTGCTAAAGGTTTAGCTATGCATATAGATTTAAAAATTAATTTTTTGTTTCCTGGGCTATATACTCAGGAATATACAGACTTGGTTTTATACAAGACTCAACTTTGATCTTTTGAGTGGACTTCTATTGGTTTCCAAAAACATGACCACATCATGTGTTTGGCAACCTTTTTTTCAACTGAGCCAAATCTCGCCAAAACCATGATTGAAATTTATTTTGAGAGTCACACTGGGCGTGCACTGACAGAGGCTAGGAGCAGAGTCCTGACTCCTGGAGCAGCCGCCCGCACACAGAAGAGCCAAATTAAAAGTGTAAAGAGCCTCATGTGGCTCGCGAGCTGCAGGTTGCCGACCACTGCTTAGATAAGCAGCATGTGAAGCAAATATGCTACTCATTTTTCTACTTCCACAGTCAACTTAGTTTATATTAAAATATTTGAACTATTCTATTTCCTAATTAAGAAATAATTATATAAATAGAAATATAGTTTCCTAAATATACACACATAATTAACAAATATCTAAGCAAATGAAATCTAACACTATGCAGAGAAAAATGGTATGCTATAAGCTGTAAAATAAAGTGCATAAATATAAATAAATAATTAAAAATTAATTTATGAAAACTATATGAAAGGAAATTTAAATATACATAAATGTCACATTTTGCTCTAGTTTTGAGACCTCTCAAAAGTAGATGATATCAAATTTTTCTTTGCATTTAAAGGAATCCATTTTTGATGTATTATTAAAAATAAGGTTATCAAAATGTACACATTCTGGTATGAGAAATAGCACAGTGAGTAAGGTGTTTGTCTTGCTTCCTAACCAGGTCCCCTGAGCAAGCCAGGAATCATAAATAAATACATACATATATAGAAATATTGCTTTTGCATATGATAATTTGATTAGTAGACACTATACATTAAGTTCATTGGTTTTTAAGAAATAATGGCTAGTATGAAGAGCTTCCATGTTTCCTTAAAAAGTATCTAAAAAGTGACAAAATATTTTCATGTATAACCTTAGGATCTCATTTAAACTCACTGAAGTAAAAACTCCACTTACATAAGTTGTCATGGCATGGGTATTTTTTTTAAATTAACATTCACTATATAAATGAAGCATACTCAAAAGAGGAGTGCAAGATTCTTAGCATGTTAGTTTTATTATAAGTATATAATATAATTATTTACATTATAGTTGCTATTATATTTTTATTTCTTTTCTCATTTGCCAATGGTTAGTACTTACAGCTCTTTCCTCCTAGAGCCCTCCTTTCACTATCTTTGGTACCATAGTGTAGCTGCTTGGATAATGAAAACATAGGAGGAGCCATTTGAAAATTCTTGGTCACTACTTTAAACATCATGGTAGAAAGTGAAATGAAAAAATCGAACAACAATTGTTCTTGCTGCCTCCTTCAGTTTATTCTATAAGACAAACAGCAGAAGTATAAGGTTCTTTATCAATGCTGGCTCTGGCTCTAGCTAGAAGAGAATTATGATTTATAGATTGAAAAATAAATTTAAAACCCACATATTCCTCTTAAGAATGCCTTAGATTCTAGTTTTCAGTTGCCGTAGACTTCAATCTTTGTAGACAGAAAACACATTTTAAAATCCATATTGTTAGTATGATTATTCTTGCATATTGATCAAGAATTTACTAATTATAAAAATTATCCTGCTGATAAAATATCCATAGATGATCAGCAAAAAGATAACAAATATTATAGAAATACTGCTTTAAATTTTCATAATCAAACACAAATTTATATACTTGTACATGCCTGAAAAATGTCTTAAAATAAAATAAAATAAAATGTCTATGCTGAGTAAACAAAGACTTTTATACACTATTGAAAACAATAAAGTAATAATTTAAAATAGTTTATCATGTGTATAAAAATTAAATAAAAACAATCATGGAACAAACAACTAAAATAAGAAAATTTCCCACATTTCACACTCAATAGTTAAATACAAACTTAAATGTAATAAATAAAAATGGGCAGGAAATTACAATACATAAAAATTAGCAACATTGAAAAAGTATTTCAAAAAAGCATTGTTTAATACAAAAAGACAAAAACAAACATAAAATCAGTAGTTGACAAAATGGAAAAATAGACACAAATGAACAATTAAAATTAAGTGTTATTTTTGTATTGGTCTACAGTAAAAAAAATAAATAGGTAGAAAGTAAAGATATAGAAAATGTTTCCATGTAAAGTAATCAAGAGAGTCAAAATAAAGTTGCTGAAAATGGAAAAACTGAACATTAGGTATAAAATGGTTACAAGGGACAAAGAAGAATATTATTATTCTATAAAATATGCATAATAAGTATAGCCATATATTACTCAATATTAGAGTTCCTAAAACACATATCATAAATACACAAACAGAACTGTGTTGTGGTCTACCACAATATTTGAAGAAATTTATCTGCCATAATATTTGGAATCTCCCAACACCTCATTTTAAATATTAATCTGAGAAAGTAAACAGAAGATAAGTAAAGGCATATGAAGCCTTTATTTATTCTTTGTTTTGAGAATTATGAGTGTTTTATATTTTATACCTCTTTATATATTGTGTGCAAATGTTTTCATATTAATTAGTGTCACTTTATTTTAGGCTGAATTTCTTTTGCAGTTCAAAACCTTTTTAATTGGGTATGGCTCCCTTCTGTTATTTTTGCTATCTTTGCCAATAGATTTAAATCAGTAGACTTCTCTGAGTACATATATGAAAGAGTCTGTCCATTTTTCTTAATTATTTTATGGATAATAATCTAATATTAAGGTAATTAATCTACTTAAATTTATTTATTTTATGTTGTAATATTTGACTTTTATGCATGTAGCTATTCGGTTTTCCACGCCATTTGTTGAAGTAGCTTTTATTTCTCTATTTCACATACTCCTTTGTGATAATTAAGTGTCCATATATTAACAGTTTAGCTTTGGGTATTAGCTCTGTTCTGTTGGTTTGTGAGTCTCTCTTCCACTTACACATAGTTTTTATTATAATAACTTTGAAGGATAATTTGAAGTAATGAAATTCAAACATTTTTTCTCAGTATTTCCCTGGAATTCAGAGTTTTACTATTCCATAGACATTTTTATAAAATATCCTACAGTTCCTCAAAAAAAGACATTTTTGAAGAGATTAGCATTTTAAATTCATTTTGATATATATTATTGAAACCATTTTAATTTGCAAAGCTCTTCATATACACATAAGCGTCACACAAACTCAAATGTTGGAGTCAACTTAACTAAATATGTGAAAGACTTGTACAAAGAAAACTGCAAATCCCTGCTTCAAGAAATAAAAGAGAACATAAGGAAATGAAGACACATATCCTGCTCATGGATTAAGAAAATTAACATCATTAAAATGTCAATATTCTCCCAAAATATTGTGCATATTTAATTCAATTTATCTAAGGATATCCATGACATTCTTGAAAGAAGAGGGCCAAATACTTCTGAAACTTATCTTAAAAAATAATCAACCAAGAATAGCTAGAGCAATCTTTGAAAAAAAAAGAATATGGAAGGCATCACTTTTCCCAACTTTAAAATGTATTACAAAGCTATAGTCATCAAAACAGTATGGTATTGGAATAAAGAGACCCTTGGATCAGTGGTATAGAGTATTCTGAAAATATCCCCCAGTTATACAATCTTTGATACCTGAGCAAAAAATTCAAAGTGAAGCAAGAAGAGCCTCTTCAACAAGTGGTGTTGGGACAACTGGTCAGTCATCTGCAAAAAAAAACAAAAACAAAAACGAAAAAACAATAACAAAAAACTCAGATCTCCATGTAACACAATGCAAAGTATTCAAATGAAAATGAATGAAAGACCTTGATATCAGACCCAAAACCATAAGATATACAGGACAACATGTAGATAAAACACTCCAAGACATTGAAACTAAGGCATCTTCAAGGAGGAAAAAGCATAATCAAAACAAGTGGAAGTAGAGATAAACAGATCAGACTATATAAAGCTGAGAAGCTTCTGCACCTCAAAGGAAATAATTCCTAGGATACCAAAGCTACCCACAGAATGGGAGAAGCTATTCACCTAATACACATCAGATAAAGAACTAATATCTAAGATATACAAGTTACTGACAGAACTTTACAAGAAAAAAATCATCTAACCCTATCAAAAAATGGGAAGAAGAAATGAACATACAATTTCTCAAAGAAGAAATACAGAGGGCCAAAAGGCACATGACAAAATGTTCCACATCACTAATCATCAAGGAGATGCAAATTAAAACAATGAGATACCATTTCATGCCACAGAGACTGGCACACATCCCAAAGAATAAGAACAATTAGTGCTGGCAGGGATGTGAGAGAAAGGAACTTTTATTCACTGCTGGTGGGAATGCTGTCTAGTTTAGACCTTATGAAAAACAATATGGAGATTCCTCAAAAAATTGGAAATTGAGCTCCCAAATGATCCAGCTATACCACTCTTAGGGACATATAGTAGGAAAACAAAATTGCAATAAAAAATCCTTTCCTCACAACTATATTAATTGCAGCACGATTTACAATAGCCAGACTCTGGAAACAATCAAGATGATTTTCAACAAAATTGCAAGAAATTGGTACATATACACAATGGGATATTATGCAGCTGTCAGGAGAGATGAAGTCATAAAATTTTTCTATATATTTATGTACATGGAATTAATTATGCTGAGTAAAATAAGTCAGAGGGAGAGATAGAGACACACAGAATAGTCTCCCTCCTCTATGGATTTTATAAAAAATAAAAGACATTATTGAAATAATTCCCAGAGATGAGGACCAGAAAGTCTGGCTCACGATATGAAGCTCACCACAAAGACTGTTGAGAGCAGTTAGAGAAATAACTACACTGAAAACTATCATAATAATACCAATGTGTTAGGGAAGTAGGAAGCATATCTGAAATACAGGGTGAGTTGGGGAGTAATTGGAGGCATAGGCAATGGGTATGTTGCATTGGTGAACAGGGGTGTTCTTTTTATTACTGAAACCCAACAACAATCATAATTGTAGTCAGGTGTTTAAATAAATATATTATTTTAAAAAGTACAGAGTTTTTCATAGTTGGGTTTTATATATATAATGTATCAGGTATATCCCACCACCAGTATTGACCTCCCTTACCAATGTTCCCAAAATGCATCCCATAGCAACCCCTGCTGTATATGAAAATATTTCCGTAAGATTATTCTTTGCCTATTGTCCCACCTTGATCTTCCAGGTGGGGTGCTGTTGAGAGCCGAATAAATAATTTGGGAGCTAGGTGTTCAAGGTCTTTTGGGAGAGTTTGCTGGGTGGCTCCAGGTGTTTTTTGAAGCTAGCAGCAGGCTGCAAACGACTTTCTTCGCCGAACCTTTTACCCTTTAACCTTCCTGTCTGTTTGGATTATTTGCTGCAGATAAATATTACCAAGATCTCCCCCGCCCAAAAAAAAAAAAAAAAAAAGGGACAAAAGAATGGGAATCAATTTCTCATTCTGGGAGCTCTTTGTGAATACTCACTCAATCAACAAAGGAGTAAACGGGACCCAACAAATGGGGTAACAAACCCCCAAACACAAACTCAGCCTGCAAGTATAACATCCACTTAAGTTTTTTGTTGTTGTTTTGGGTTTTTTTGTTTTGTTTTGGGGGGGTCACACCTAGCAGCACTCAGGGATTAGTCCTGGCTCTTTGCTCAGAAATCGCTCCTCACAGGCTCAGGGGAACATGTGGGATGTCAGAATTCTAACCACCGTCCTTCTGCATGCAAGGCAAATCCCCTTACCTCCATGCTATCTCTCTGCCCCCCATTTAAGTTTTTATTGTTAAAATTTGGCTCTCTTGATTTTATTTTTGTTGACTTTGGCTTGTATATTTATTTCTTTTCTTTATACATCAACAATGCACATGAGATCACTTGTCCATAGCCCCCATTTTTGGGGGTATGGGGTTTGGGTCATATCCGGAAGTGCTCAGGATTTACTCTGCCTCTATACTCAGAAATTGCTCCTGGCAGGTTCGGGGACCATATGGGATGCCGGGATTCAAACCACCGACCTTCTGCATGCAAGGAAAATGCCTTATCTCCATGCTATCTCTCTGGCCCCTTAGCCTCCATATTTTAATAAAAATTTTTTGAAATGGAAAACCTGATTCTCAAATTAATATGAAATTAAAAATGATTTTAGATAGATAAAATACTTACAAAATAACTAAGAAGGGTATAAAATCAAGAAGTACCCAGATTTTTTATTTTATTTATTTTTGATTTTTTAATTTTATTTTATTGAAACAAATATAATCTACAGTTCCTTCATAGTTAAATTTTACATAGTCAATGAATCAGGACCATTCCCACCTCACTGTCAAACTTTCTCCACCACTGTACCCAAAGTGCATCCTATCCCACTACCCTTTTTAAGTTAAGATTGTTAAATTTTAGGTCCCTTTGATTCTATTATCATTGACTTTGGCTTGGATATTTAGTTCTGTCTTAATTTATTTCCCCATTAATGCATCTGGGACCACTTTGTCCCTGGCCCTCAACCTTTATTTCTTTAATTCTTAGTTTTATAGAAAAAATGTGGAAAAATAAAGTAATCTGTGTCCAAGATTCTATGTGGGATCCTTACTCAGCTCGAAGACCTTTCCTGATATGTGACTGCCGGGAGTTAGGTTTTTTAGATTCCACAAAACCAGTTCACAGGTTTAAGCCATGATATTTTAGTGGGGCCTTACTCCTTGTTCACTTGTCATTGTGACTCGGCTTAGACTTCAAAAGATTGGACATTGACCATTCACTCCTGAACCTTGGATCCCATCTATGGAACCAGTATAGTTTTCTACACGAGCACCAGGAATCAGAATTCAACAGAAAACTGACTTTGACAACCGTGACTGAACAGAGCCTACCTTGGGACTAATAGAAAAATCCTACCCTAGGCTTTAGTCCAGGACACATAAACAACAACAACAACAACAACAAGATGTCTTATTGCAGAGGTCCAACTTGGACAACAGAGACTGAGCAGAATCTTTGGATCAATAATATCCTAGGCTCCGGCTTAGTGACTGAACGAAAACCCATTAAAAATCATCAACTGTGGGTCAGTGATATAGGACAGTAGTAGAGGAAACTGCTATACAAGTGTGAGGTTTTGGATAAGTTCCACAGAAACAAATCAATAAAGCAGCCTAAGAAAAATAACTCAAGGATAAATAAGTTCATATATATAAATGTGCAATAATGATATAGTCATAATGCATATCAAATAAATACCACAATAAAAAAATTCACTTCAAACTCTCTGAATGTACATAAAATAAAGTTTCCTTGAGCATTGTTGGTGGAATGTATAGTCATAGCAGTATAGAAAATATTTTAGTCATAATACTGAGAATAAAAATAAACATGGGAATTTTTAGAATGTATTTTAATTTATTGAATGTATAGCAATACTTCTGATAAATTATCTGGGGAGGGAATACATAAGATATATAAATAACTATGTAATTATTTTAATTAGTAAATTAAACCCAGTGGAAGCAAGTGACATCAAATTATTGCTAAATACAGAAACAAAATATAGTCTAAGATGTGCTTAATGACAAAAACTCACATTGCCTAAAAATGTAAGTTGAAAAACAAATCTCATCAATAGTATAATTAAAGGGTTATATACTATAAATGTATAATATAGATCTAGAGAAAGTAAATATGGGTAGAAATGTATATATCAAAAAGTGAAAATTTTTAATTAGAAAATCAACTATTAAATAAATGAAGATAATATTTAAGAAATAGCAATGTAATACAAAAGGATAAAATATAACTGGAAAATTATGTAATTTTAAAAGTTTATTGATTGAGGTACTGTAATTTACAATACTGTTAATTATAATTTCTCATGCACTAAAATTCTTGAGGAGTTATAAGCTTATGGGAGATCTACAAGTTATAATCTCTAAAATTTTTTATTCACCTTTAATAAAAACCAAGTAACAAAAATTTTAAGTAAAATTTTGGGTAAAGTCTTTAGCACAATTATTTAACACTTTCAAACAGAAGCAATTCTTTAAAAGAAAAATAAGCTGTATTTTATAATGCGTATTATTTATTTAATTTCTTTGAGACAAAGAAATAAAAGAAAGTATTTTCATGATTCTATTCTAGTGGGGAATAAACACTGCTTTATTTTCTAAAATTTGGATGCATTTTATTCTTCTAATTAGTATTTATTTTGTTTTGTTTTGTTTGGGTTTTATCCAACATGCTCAGTCATTACTCTGAGCTCAGAAAATCATATGTGATCCTAGGGATCAAAACATGGGATGAATGTATGCAAGGGAAGTGCCTTACCATATGTATACCTTTCAAGTCTTAAAGTATTACATATTAAAGTTATGTTCAGGTGCTTACAGATATGAGTATAATTAAATGATGATTTTTTTTAGTGCTAGTATTTAAAAGTATTTTGGGAAGAGCAATTACAGACGTTTTTGCTTTTTTTGTTTTTAATATAGATGTTATCCTGAATTCAATGGTAAGTGTTTACTTTCTGCTCCAGGTTCACAATCCAGGACTGCTCTATTATCTTTGTCCTAATTAACAACATTTCCTTATGTTATCTTGGACAAAATTTCAGAATTACTTCCAAAAGCTCTCATAAGCAAATAGATACCATTTATTTTCTGTTAGTGTCAGAAATATGTCAAACCTAAAATATATATCAATAAATAATATTGTAGTCTATTCCCTTCTGAAGAACTTAGAATAGTTTAGGAAAACTAGGATTTAATAAGAAAGAGGACAGAATATGTAAAAATGTTCATAGTGGTATAAGCAACAAAAAGCTGAGAATAGAGCAAAAGTTATTTCTTCCCATATACCCTCTCAAAATTATTTTTGTGACAGACAATATTTATTATGTTATTTTTATTCTAATTCCTACTTAAGGTTAAGATTATGGAGGCAATATGTTCAAGACAGAATGATAAAAACCATTATTTTCACTTTTGTTTTAGTAATGTATTTAACTAAATTAACTAATTTGTATAGGGGCCGGGAAGGTGACGCTAGAGGTAAGGTGTCTGCCTTGCAAATGCTAGCGTAGGACGGACCACTGTTTGATCCCCCTGAGTCTCATATGGTCCCCAAAGCCAGGAGCAATTTCTGAGTGCATAGCCAGGAGTAACCCCTGAGCATCAAATGGGTGTGGCCCCCCAAAAAAATAAAACAAAAAAATTAAAATATTTGTATAAGTATGAAAAACATATTTGTGGAAGTATTTAATTTAAAGTCTGAATTTGAGATAAAAATGTTGATAAAGTAAAGTTTAGAGGTACTAGTAGAAATTACAAAGAGTTTGAACTAATGTAATCAAATGTTACTGCTGGATCGGAGAGAGCACAACCCTAGGGCTATTGCCTTGCACTCAGCCAAACAAGGGCAGACTGTGGTTCAAATCCTGGCACCCCATATGCCAGGAGCGATTTCTAAAAACAGAGCCAGGACTAATTTCTGAGCACCGCCGGATGTGACCCAAAAACCAAAATAAATAAAAAAAATAAAATGTTTCTGTGCATTAAGTAAGGAAAGATGAAAGAATTGACATTAGGGTACATTGTGAGTAATCACCTAAAAGAATAGTACTGTCAAAATAAACAGTAGCATAAAGCTGGCCATCTATGCTGCATATTTGGCACTATGTTGGAAGAAAATCATTTTATGTGATTTTTCTAAATGCGGTACAATGATATATCTATAAAGGACAATGAGAAAAAGAATATTTTGAAGTACTAGTGACTCATAAATACTGTTCACATGAGTATGTTTAGAACAAGCTCCATAAATATAATAATTATTTCTTTTTACTGTGGTTTGAATTGTGTTAAATATGTAAAATGTTTTTGTATAATGCTAAATGTTAAAGATTTGAATTTCCAGATACTATGTAATCATGCTTAACAGAAAAATGAAGAAAGGTAAGTGGATACAATATGTAACTATGTGTATCATACAGATTGAAATTGGAAGATTAAAGAGCAATTGTATATATATATATATATATATTTAGATAAATATAAATATAAATAAATAGATAAAACAGGGAAGGAGTTGGGTCAGCACTATTCTAGTTATTCTCAAATTCTGAGCTCAGGAATGATTCATTCATTTACTGTGCTTTGATAGACCAAACAAAGTGAAGGGGATTAAATCCAGGGTTGGCAGCATACCAAGTGTTTTAACCCCTCTACCATCTCTCCAGTAGTGTAGAGTTGTTGATTCTTTTTATATATACTTGTTATCTTTGATCTTGTGATCTTTAGGTGGTTACAAAATACAGTTTCTATTTTCAAAGCTGACATATGGCTTTCAAGTTTCTAAACTTCAACGAGTTTCTTTAATTTTTTGCTCTGAAAAAATAGACTTTAAAGTTTTGGAAAACCTATGGGAATCTTGCTTAATAGCTCACTTATCCTACACAACTGTACAGAGGAAAAAATATGCCAGAAGTTTGCCAACAGTATTTTCTAGTTGAGTCAGACACAGTAAATTCCTGCACAGGTGCCACGGTAACCGCAAGCAGTGTCCAAAGACAATAACAGAAGAGGATGCTGGAAGTAGAGTGATTTTCATTAGCAAACAACTAGCTGGTTACAAGCTTATGCTTGATGTATCATTGATATAAAGCACGGTGTAATTGAGCATGAAACCTGGACAATGATAAAAACTTAATTATTCTCCTATAAATTGTGTAACTAAACTCTCTCGGCAATAAAAGCAGGAACATTCTTAGTTTGGGTTTTAGTCTATGCAATTCCACTAACACCTTTATTGCTCAGAGTCTAAACTATATTGCCTGAACTCCAGGAACTATCTCACCTTTGCTGAGCTGGACTCGGGATTAGAGGCTTAAACGAGGTGACTAAATATAAAATTTTATTGAATTATCTGAGTTCAAAATGATAGTTACTTTATGACATAAAGTAAACAACGTGACTTTACAATAAAGCTTTATTAAATTATCTGAGTTCAAAATAATAATTACTTTATGATTATAAGCAGAAAATGGATTGATGAGTTTTGCCTTTATTTTCTATACATGTGCATATGTATGTCATGATCTCATAACTTAATTATATTTTCTTAAAGGTTATATTTATGACTTACAATATATTCGTTTGTAGCTTATTAATTTTGTCCCATTTATATTTTTAGCAAACTTATAGTGCTCTTTGGGGAAAAGTTTCCCTTAAAAGAATAAATAAAAAGCAATTAATCCTCAAGGCAAATGAAAGAGTACATAAATAGATTACACTTTTTATTAATCTTAAAAACTAAAGTCGAACAATTGGACTTCTTGTATTGAAAACTCTAAACAAAGTTCAAATCAACATTACCACTCTTTTCAAAGCTATTTGCATGCAATTCAGATAAATAAATATGATTCATATTAAATGTAGCATAAATTAAGACTATTCTTGTTTTAAAGAATGAGAAGAAATGTAGCTCAATAAAGAATCTTATAATACAAATTGAATTTATATTCTGGATGTATTTTTCGGGAACTAAAACACTTTATATGAATACAATATAAAAACAAAAATTAAATAAAATTAAAAAGTTAATGGGAAGGCAACTTTAAAAAAATCTCATATTTTTGTCAAAAGAAGTATTTAGAAATTACATGGTTATGTGGTTTGAAAATTTTATTATTTTCTTTGTTGGTTATAATGACTGTTGAATGAAGTTGGATAAAAATGATAAACATGGTCTATTGAATTCAAATGGTGTAAAATAAGAACTCTACCTATATGGGACTGAATCCAATATAATTTTAATAATATTCTTTATAAAATTAATGTATTGCTTCCTCTAGATAATATAATTAAGATTTGACTTTTGTTTACATGGTCATTGTGATTATTATGAATATTGATAGTAGGATGATGAATTAGTGTGGAACATGAGAAATTATTTAATTTCTTTTTTTTGTTTGTTTTTTTGGGCCACACCCGTTTGATGCTCAGGGGTTACTCCTGGCTAAGTGCTCAGAAATTACCCCTGGCTTGGGGGGACCATATGGGAAGCCAGGGGATTGAACCGCGGTCCTTCCTTGACTAGCATTTGCAAGGCAAACACCTTACCTCTAGCGCCACCTCGCCGACTCCAGAGAAATTATTAATTTTTATTTCTCAGCTTTCATAGTGAACGCAATAGGGTAAACGTATCATAAACTATTCAATTGTCTCATTCTAAAGAAATGTCTTCTCAACTATTAAATTAAAAGCTTTTTATTTTTTGTTTTTGTTTTTCGGTTCCACACAGCGGTTCTCAGGGGTTATTCCTGGCTCTGTGCTCAGAAATTGCTTCTAGCAGGCTAGAGGGACCATATGGGATGTTGGAGATCAAACCCAAGTCTGCTCCAGGTTTGCTGTGTGCAAGGAAAACACTCAACTGCTGTGCTAACACTCTGGGCCCTAAATTTTCAAAGATTTATAGAAACCACTGTACTATTTATTTTAGTACTAAAATTTAAATACAGAAAGTATAATAACATTATAATACAGTTTAGTAAATTACAGAATTATTATAAGGAGACCATTACGTTCTTTAGAACAAAAAATCTTGTATGAATTTAAATTAAGTGTGAAAACAAGAAACTGCAAAGAATAAAATTGATAACAATTGAATTATTATGTGTGCAGAAAGCACAGAGATGTTAGATATGATAAAGAGAGGACACCATGGCAATAGGACAATAGGCTTAATATTTAGTATATAGAGCAATACTAATGCAGACTAGCTAACATTTGCATCTGTTTTTTTATAATGTTTTTTTTACAGAACTCTTCTCTATCATTGCAAGTATTCAGTAAAATCTATATCTCCTATATACACATATATACATATAATTAAATATTAAAGAAAAATAACCAGGATGAATAAGAAAAAAATATTTCAAGTCTTAGGGGACTTGAGTTCCATATACAGAGAAATAAAATAAAAAATGATCACGAGAACATCAATATTGAAATTAAAAAAAAAAAAGGTGAGTGTCTGAACCCTTCAGTATATGGGCAAGAGAAGTTTATGCAAATTTATTGTGAAATTTAAAAGCTTCTTCCTACAGAAATTTGATGCTTAAATTTGTGATGTCTAATATAATAAGTCCTAAACATAGAGGTATGTTTTCAAAAATATATTTTTTTAAATAAGGATAATGACATCTTATTTTCTCAATTAAAACAACATTCCAAGATCTCTCTCAAAATTTTATTTTTATTTACTAAGTAAAAGAAAATAGTTTTATTACTTAGATTTTTACTTGTAAAATTTAAAGGATTCTTTAAATAAATATAAAAATAGAACTGGTTATATCATAGTATAAAATTAATTTTCTATTAAATATATTAAAGAATTAAACATATATAAAAGACATAATGTTAAGAGTTTTCTTGATTTTTTTTGTTTACTTTAAAATTATCACTGTAATTTCTTTGTAGTATATATTATTTGCCATTATTGATATGTAGGATATAACTGGCAGTTCTATTCGTAGTGTTCCAAGATCACTCTAAGACTTGGTGAAATTAGGGCATGCAATCCTGAGGATAGAACGCATAATTTAGACTATTGTAAAACTTGCACTTTATTTCATGAGCCACATTCAAGTCTCTTGAGATTACAGCCTTGAAATAACTAAATTTATGATTCTTAAGTTAAGAAAATAAATGGAGATCCATTTGGTTAATAAGTTGATAAATTTATTACAATGAATTGTTATTGTTAGTTATTATTAATTAGAAAGTTTGGAGAAAATTTAGTTGGTAAAATTATGTAAGAAGTTTACTTTTAATCTTGTATATTTCTATTTTTCTTTTAAAAAAGGTAATTATGAGAAACCACACAACAGTAACTATATTTATTCTTCTTGGACTGTCAAATGATCCACAATTACAGGTGGTCATTTTTGTTCTTCTTTTCTTCACATACATGTTAAGTGTCGCTGGAAATCTAACTATCATAACACTCACCTTACTGGATTCACGCCTAAAGACACCAATGTATTTCTTTCTTCGAAATTTCTCTTATTTAGAAATTTCATTTACAACTGTCTGCATTCCCAAATTTCTTGTCAGCATGGCAACTGGTGATAAGACTATTTCTTATAACAGTTGTGCTGCACAGTTGTTTTTTACTATTCTCTTAGGTGCAACTGAATTTTTTCTTTTGGCTGCCATGTCCTATGACCGCTATGTGGCTATCTGTAAACCCCTTCATTATATGACCATCATGAGTGGTAGAGTCTGCAACCTGTTGATATTTGCTTCATGGTTCTCTGGCTTTATAATAATTTTTCCCGCACTCATTATGGGTCTTCAGCTTGATTTTTGTGCAGCCAATGAAGTAGATCATTTCTTCTGTGATGTTTCTCCTATATTACAGCTCTCTTGTACAGACACATCAACAATAGAGCTAATGGAACTTATTTCAGCCATTTTGACACTCTTGGTTACACTGGTATTGGTGATACTCTCCTACACAAAGATCATTAAAACCATTCTAAAGATACCCTCTTCTCAACAGAGGAAGAAAGCCTTTTCTACATGTTCTTCTCACATGGTGGTTGTGTCTATTTCTTATGGCAGCTGCATCTTCATGTATGTAAAACCCTCTGCCAAGGAAAGGGTGTCTTTAAATAAAGGGATAGCTCTGCTAAGTACTTCTGTGGCTCCTATGCTGAATCCCTTCATTTACACACTAAGAAATAAACAAGTGAAAGATGCTTTTAAAAACATGGTAAAAAAGATGGATATTTTATGAGTGAAATGAACCATTCTAGTGACAATAATGGCTTTATGACTAAAATTTAAAAAAATAGAAGTTTGATCATCTTGTTTCTGTTAAGTATGATATGCTTGTTTTTCTTCATTTGTAATTTATGATGGTTTATCTAATTTTCAAATATAGCCTTCACTATTATTTTTCTCATGCAGAAAATATTCTTCTCATGCTGAGAATATATATATGAGATATATTTCTTCTATTTGGTAAAGTTAAGTTACTTTCTACTTAGTACCTCTTTAAAATTTCTTTCAGATTTTCTCAGATGCGTTTAGAGTTAGGTGCCATTTTATCTATATTCTTTTTTACTTCTATATAATTCAGAGAATCAATATAAAATTAAATATGGAACATTGTAATGAAGATTAATTTACTACCCAGACTAGATCATATTATGTTGATGTCTTCATATTTTGAAGTTGATTCATAATTGCTTAATAAAAATTTAAGTGATAGAGCATATCAATTTTATAAATTACAAGTTTTGGTAGCTTTCAATTTTCAAGTTTTGAAATATAGGTAACCTTTGAAATATAATTTAAAAAACCTGGAATAGTTTAATCATTTTTTTTTGCTAAATTCAATGGCAAATTTCATTATAATTTACTGATCATTCAATATTTTCCAAGTCTATCTTAGAGTATAATTTTGTTTATATACACAAAATATTATTTTATTTATATATGCAAAATTAGGTATCATTTTATATATTTATTCAAACGCCCATAGAAAAGTTATAAACATAGATTTAAATACCAATTATATAAAATTATGTTTACTTTAAATAATATCATCTCTTTGATCTTTTATTTCTTTTACCACAGTATAGTGACAATAATTCTGATTCTCTTCAGAGATAAATATGTACTTAAAAGTAAGAAAAACTCCAAAGATTTTAAGGAACATTAAGTTAAATTAAACATTATAGTTAAGTCTGTATGAGATATAGATGTACTTTGTTTTCCAAATTAAAATATTTAAATCTTAAAAGTATGGTATGATTATTTTCAAAGCAAACTATTTGACCATATTTCTTTTTTTTTTTTTTGACCATATTTCTAGAAATTAAATTAAATTTCAATGTGAGTAAAATAATATGGAAAATACTTATATTCACATAAAACAATTTGTGACTATAAAATTCTAGGGGATAATATTATCTTATTATTACTTTTAATTATTAATCCTTTTTACTTTACAAATTCTCATACAAGATATTTCAAAGTATCTCTTTGTTTTTATTTTGGGGTCAGATCCAGCAATGCTCAGGGTTTACTCCTTTATCTGTGCTCAGAAATTATTACTGATAAACTTGAGGGACTTTCGAGGATATTATAGATTGAATCTGGGTTAGCTGCTTGCAAGCAAATGCCCAACCACTATGCTATTGTTATAGACCCTCACTGTTCTTTTAAGGGAGTGATATAAAGACAAACTTCCACGATAACAAGTTATTTAACTAATTTATTGACTAATTCATTCACTAATTAATTAACTAATTCAGTGACGATAGTAAGATATATTAGGGCAGGATTAATAGTATATAGTGGCTACTGTACTCTGTTTCTATATGGTCAACCCAAGTTCCATCCCTGGCATCACATACAATAGCCTTGGCCCCAACAGGAGTGGTCCCTGATCTAGTACCATGCAAAGCCAGGACTATATCTTCAGCATCACACATGCATGTACCCCCACCCCCAATGAAAAAAGCAAAAAGATAGGGGCCAGAGTGATAGCGGTAACAGTAGGGCATTTGCCTTACACACGGCTGATCCAGGACGGACCTGGGTTTGATCCCCAGTGTCCCATATGGTCCTCCGAGTCAGGAGCAATTTCTGAGCACATAGACAGACCTCTGAGCATGCTGGGTGTGGACCCAAAACTCAAAAAGCCCCCACCAAAAGAGAAGAAACCAGCAAAAAGATAGATTTATTTACCAAAATAACTATTCAAAAAGGTATTCGAAGAGAAGTGGTTCATTTAAAATAGGGAGCAGTGTAGTAATAAGTGATTGATTTAAGTCTGTAAGATTTTTGTGAATAAATTTAAAATATTTTTATTTAAAGAAAATGCATCATATATTTGACCATAGTACAGTTGTTTCCAGATAATAAGAAAGAAAACTTTTCAAAAAGACAGAAAGAATGAAAAAAATTACAGTAGCAAGCACAGTTTTGAAAATTGTATCTGCAATGAAATCATGAATACAACTGCAAAAAATTTAAAGAGTTCTTATTGTTAGCTGTCACTTATTTTAAATTTGTGTGTTCCTATAGGGATTACAGCATTAAACAAATGATGTTGTAAAAAAAAATTCAAAGCATTATTACTGATAATATAGCTGTTAGGGGCATGTTCTCAGCTGCCAAACCTCCTGAAAGAAAACATATGGGGGGGGGGGGAGATAACAGCACTCTTTGCAAAGAGCCAAGGTGATATCAGCCCAAATATCGGTGTCATTGAAACTTGATCAGATTGGTGTCCAAAAGAGAATCATAGAGGGGTAGTATGTAGGGCCATAGGGAAAATAATGATACTAGGTGATGGTTACAGCAAAAGTGGCTTCAGCAGGGCAGGGACTAGGCTTGCCCTCTCCTCCTGATATTTCCAGCTTTCTGCTACTTGTCCAGTATACCTATCCTTTACTGAGTGCTATGATGGTTTCACCCATTCACAAACTAGTGAAAGTAGGCCTCTTCATTTGTCCAGAGGGTGTCAGATTATAATTACCAGAGGCCATTTATTTGTTCCACTCTTCTGCATAAAGAACTTAAAAGGTTTTTTTGATGAAAATGTTGAGAGGTTGCAACTGGCTGGTAAGAAAGACCTTTCAAAACTACAGTTAGATTAAGTCTTCACTTATTCAAAGCATTTTTTTTTTGTATTTTCACTAATATGTGCTCTAAACTGTTTAAACTCTAACAAGGCAGGGTTTTTCAAAAGCCCTCCAGGACGTTTGGACCACATTTTTTTCAACCCATACTCTCATTCCATTTTTGTCTATCCATACTTTCTCATGAATATGTATAACAACTCCTTATTGAATCACTTCTTTAAGGAATGTTTTCCTTCTGAAGATTAAAATGGGTGGTATTTTGGGACAATACAGCACTTGATGGCTTTTCTCATGTCCTGAGGTTTTCATGGTGATGGTTTTTCACCTTTCAGATGAACCATCCTGTTAGACTGCACATCAAATTTAGTGGAACTTCAGTCATATTTCCAATCTGACCAATTTCAAAATCATTTTCCTTTCTAGCATCAAGTACAAATGTATAAAGAGTTAGATCTTAAATTCATATTTTTTTTGGAATTTTTCAAGAAATTCTATTTTATGTATCCATAGCAAGGCCACATTGCTTCATAAATCTGTAGCACCAAGAAAGTGATCCAGTAAAATTCTGAATGTCTTTCTCTAAAGCAGTGTGTTTGGCTTCATATATGGTCATTTTTGGAGAGACTGAGAAGCCATTTTGGGGGGATGTGTAATTCATACTTTCATATTACACATTTAATTATGGCCACTTTGCTGCATGCCCAATGAAAAGTGTGCTTAATTTTATCATTTTTGCGGGTGATCCTCTTGCTTCCTCAACTCTCTTATCATTTTTTCAGTTGGATGAGGCCCAAAATATCTCTTTGCTGCTCTGTTTCCATGGTCCTTAGCATATTTCCTACATCATTTAAAAAATTTTATAGGCTAGTCTTTTCTGCTTTATCATCCTTGTATGTAGAATGAAGTAATATTTTTCTGCAGGAAAATACAGTAATGAAGGAATTGTCAGTATTGTGTATCAAATGTTTACCACTGAGTGCTATCCATTTACATTATTTTCAGCCCTGAAGGACTACATTAACACTGAGCATTGTCTTAATTCCATCAGAAAAGCACACTCTTGTGCCTCAAAGCAAACTGAATTGCAGTCATTTTAATGCGTCCAGACCATTGTATTGTAAATATATGGCAGCCTCTCAAACTTGTTAATCCCAGCCACCGTCCACTTATGGAGACTGCACACTCCTCAACAAGCAGGGAGGGACTGATTGTCTCTCTATGCTTACCTATCACCCACCCAGTTCACATGCCTGCCATTCCCAAGAGTTCTCGTGAGATTTCAGGAGACTGGGGCTGGGTGGGAACAAGCCTGAGACAGAAGTATATTTACAATACATTGGTACACAGCTAGTTAAACACATTTATCTAGCTTTTATTTTACATTAGAAAATAAAATAAATCTTTTAGGGGCCAGTGAGGTGGCGCTAGAGGTAAGGTGTCTGCCTTGCAAGCGCTAGCCAAGGAAAGGACCATGGTTTGATCCCCCAGCTTCCCATATGGTCCCCCCAAGCCAGGGGCAATTTCTGAGCGCGTAGCCAGGAATAACCCCTGAGCATCAAACGATGTGGCCCGAAAAACAAAAACAAACAAACAAAATAAAATAAAATAAATCAAATAAATCTTTTAAATATCTTTTCATTGATATAAAAAAGTCACAGCAGCGATTTAAACTTAAGCTCTATATGTGATAGTGAAAGAGTTTGTACTATATGATATGCTGCATAACAAATGAGCTTAACACGCTGATGTGGTTAGTATATGTTAGTGGTTAGTATATGCTCAACTCCCCTACACACAGGCTTCAGCTCCAGGCAACATTGGCTCCATAAGATGCAAAGACAATTTCCACCATCTTTTGGGAGGAGGGGTAATGCACTTTATGCTACAAAAATATATTATTCATATTTAACTTGCTTGAAGGCCAGTCTGTAGAAACCAGCATTTTTAATTATGCATGAATTGCATTCCCTCTTTTTCTCATTTTCAATTTTTCTCTATTCCTCTTTCCTCATTCCCACCTCCCAAAACTTATTTTACTTCACTATTTGTTTCCTGAAATCTTTTTTAAGTGAGGGATGATGAACTTGGAGGAACAGGTAGGATTTGGCAATGTCTTTTGTTTTCTTGCAGTGAACAATTTAACCTGGGTTTTATAGTCCCCAAAGAAATGCACTATTTCCCACCCCAGTCAGAACAATGAACCCAGGTGTAATTTGATGACAGTCATATGTCATATAAGGCTTATTCAAACAAGTCTTACACCATTCATAAATTTCCCCAACTCTCTTCTACTCAGGTGACTGAGTAGAGTTCTGAGGAATCTGTAGATTTCCATTTCCAGATTTTTGTCTCTACCTTACTTCATTTTCCTTAAGTCACCAAGGAATCTTACTCTTCTTATGGGCATCACCTCTCCTCACATAAACATTAATCTCCAACTCACATAAACATCATACCTAAAGATATGTTTACCTTCCTTCCTTTTGTGTGCCCAAATGCACACAACTTTCAACAAAGTCTAACTTTCATATTGGATTATTTACATGTTGTCAGAGAATTAAAACTGAGAGCACAGGAATGAAGAAACTTTATTTGAGAAAAGGAATGAAAGAGTATGAAATCTGAAAGTAGAATCCAGGAAACTTGGAAATATTTTCTTTATTAATTTTTAAAAAATTAATTTTATATTCTCTTTATTAATAGGATGGGCAAGTAGTTTGCATTGGGTTTCTGAACCCCGGATAGGAAGATATATGTTTCAAAGATGGACAAAATAGTTAAAAGTTTTATGTTTTGCAGATCCTGGGATTATATCCTGGACCCACCTTGGGCCATTCACAAAAATTCTTTTTTGCCTTTCTCCCAAATTTCTTTCTTACTATCACTATGTATCTAAATCACAACTGAAGAGCAGTCCGAGAAAAAAATAAAGCATTTTAAATTCATTAAATTGCAAACTCAAAATTAAGAGATTAATATTGAATAAAGGTGGGAAAAGGTCCAAAGTCTGAGTGTGTAATGTGCCTGTTTTGGGAAGTTCCAGAAATAGAACTGCGTGATCCCCTAACTAGTGCCAAGAACAATTGGGATACAAGCTGGAAACAGGGGTGGAGGGAGGACATCACTAGTGGTGGGAATGCCCCTGATTTATTGTCACTATGTATCTTAAATATTACAGTGAATGATTTGTAATTCACTTTGGTCACAATAAAAATTTTTTAAAAAAGTCTTTATCAGTTACTTTGTTATGAAATGAGGATAGGTTAGTTTGTTAGACTTCAAGTAGGTTGAGAGTTCAAACCATGCTCAAATTTTAAAGATAATATAGGTGATGAACCTGAGCTTGAATCTGTCCACTTTTCTCTTAGTTAAATGTGAAGGCAGGTATTAAAAGAATCCTCTGAAGAGCCATGGTTTTTAAGCCAAGATATTGGGTTATATCATGAATTTTTCTATCTGGTTTTACAATCATTACTACAATTACTTAAACTGATGACTATATACATGGTTCATGATTTTGATGCAGAAGTGAGGACAGGGATCTGTGTTCTACACATTTCATATTCTATGTATGTTTGCATTGCAGTGGTTCTTTGCTTAGTTTTGTTTTGATTTGGGGCCACTCAGGGCTGCTCAGGGCTCACTCCTGGCTTTGTACTAAGAAATCATTCCTAGTAGGCTTAGCGGACCATATGGGGAAGCAAGGATGTAAACCTGGTAGGCTACATACAAGGCAAAAAAAAAAAAATCTGCCCAGTATTATCTCTCCAGATCCTAAATATTTTCAAAAAAGAAAATGTTGTTTAGGAAGGGAAAATCTGCACCTGCCCAGTGGTTCCCAACTGCAAGAAACTGTGAGTATTGCCTGTGAGTGTTTTTCTACTGTCCAATCTCCTGAACCTCTTGTCACTGGGCTGAAGATACCAGTGGAGATGACCTGGACGCCATTTTGGGGGGAGATGGTGAGGGAGATGGTGGAATGGGTTGGAGGGGGGTTGGAGGGGGACACCTAGAATGCAGGAGATGGTTGGGAGGGTTGCAAAGGTGTGGAATTTGAAAGCCCCATTGCCGGACGGAAGGATTGTGAGATCTTACCTTCTCCAAGCCTTCTGGAGAGGCCCCTAGGGTACTTTCCTGCTTTGGCTGTGTTACAATAATAGAACTGCATGATCTCCTAACTAGTGCCAGTAACAACTGCTGATCACGACAAACAATGCATTAAAGCTGTTTTATCAATTAGGTTGTTATGAAAAGATGATAAGCTAATCTATTAGAATTTAGGTTTAGAGTTCAAATCTTGATCAAATATTAATAATATATATACAAATAACCTGAGCTTAAACAAATCTTTGCACTTTTCTTATTTAAATATTAAGGCCATTATTGGAAGAATCCTCCAGAAAGCCATGGTGCAGTTAGAGAATTAACTACACTGACAACTATCATAACAATGTGAATGAATGAGGGAAGTGGAAAGCCTGTCTGGAGTACAGTTGGGGGTGGGTTGGAAGGGGGATATTTGGGACATTGATGGTGGGAATGTTGCACTGGTGAAGGGGAATGTTCTTTACATGACTGAAACCCAGCTACAATCATATTTGTAATCAAGGTGTTTAAATAAAGATAATAATATAAAAAAGATAATGGATAATATTGTTAATTTCTGTTCTATCTGGTTACTGTCTTTACTACACATACTCTTTTCTGGTAAAAATCCTTTCTGAATTTATATTATCATAGTTCTTTGATTGCTGGAACTTGAATGTCTTTGGTACATTATAAAAGACAAGAAATTTAATCCCTGGCCCCTTCAGTGACATTTTCTTCAGGGATAGAATTAAGTTCTATTGTATGAAAGACATAGACAATAATACACATATTAGAGAAAAATTGGAAAAAAATATAAAATTGGTTTAAGATAAAATACATAATCAAAATAACTATTTTCATAGATAATGGTATTTAGAATAAAATCTCAGACATCCAATGTTTCCTAAAACTAGATAGTTAACTGTAGTCTAACCTGACAAAATATTTATTCTGAACAAATGAGCTCTTTACACCTTGGATTTTAAATAAACATTTTTAAATAAAAATTTTAAATTAAAAAATAGCTTTATTTTTCTTTTTCAATATTTTACCTATATATCTTAACTTTCAAAATATTAATTTTTAAGTGGAAAATATATTATAGAATTATATGCTAGCTTCTCTAGAGACATTATTAACGGTACTTCTAAAATATATTTTTCCAAATATATAGTTTCTAGGGAGAACTTGTTTAAGAATATCTGTAATCCTTTGGGAATGGTGTCATAGGTAGCATAATATGTTGAAAATTATCCATTGTAATGATATTTTCCTGTTGAGTATAGAAAGTATAAAATTACCAGGAGGCCTAGAGTTGTATAATGTTATATAAAAGTGTGAGTGAAACTTAGAAATTATTTAAGACTAAATAAGTAAATAGTAATAATATAAAATTTAAGTCTAAATTCAGATATAACTGAAATAAGTTGCATGATTGCAATTTATAGATAAAAGAATTATTCATTATTTATATAGTACTATCAGTCAGGGAGAAATGAAATATGGTATCATGATTCCTTAATAAGTTGATGAAAAAGTTATATATTGAATCATGAAAAAATTTGTCAGAACAAAGTATTACATGTATCTTCATCACAAAAAAATAATGGAGATATTATATTCTGGGCAGATCTTATTAACATTTATCTTTCCAGTTTCCAGAATAGAAATAAAATTAATATTTTTATATTTTATGTAACTATACTGAATATTGAATTCTTTGTTAGGAACTTTATGCCTCCTAAAGTTTTTTGATGATTTTTATGTGAATCATTATGTGCATTTTAGCAAGGTTTCACTTATCTATTTTAGTCCAAGTTGAAGTATATATAATTGAAATCTACTGAAAATTATTCATTTCAGTATGTCTACTAGACACGTATAAAATGGTAAGTTTAAGGACCAGAGACACTTTTAATGATAAATATCTTTGTAATTTTTACTTACTAACTTTTACTTAATTATTCATTCTTTCCAATGAACACATATGATGTTAATTATTTATTATTAAATTTCATTATAAGTCTTTTAATTTTACTTACAAACTTACATGTTTTAATATTCTTTAATAATTTTTAAATTTATATCATTAATATTTATACAAACAAAATCCTGATCATTCTCTCTAGATTAATATTGTTTGTAATTATCTTTCATTTATATTTACTTTTTTTCTAATAAAATGTAAATATATATACATTTATTTTAGGCTCATATTCTCTTATATTTTTAACATTATAATTTTTTTTCTTCTCTTTCAGAAATATCACTTATTTAAAATAGTCTATGTTTTGTTATTTGCTTACTCTGAAATGATGAAGCTGTGCTGATATTCTATTTAGGTAAAATACGTGAATCATGAGGAGGTAACAAAGATTGAATGGATTAAAATGTTAATTTTAATACAGTAAATGAAATTGTTATGCATATCTTATTTTCCATTATATGATTCTGGATTAGTAATCAAGAAAGTACTTGACAGAATTGATATTTAATTTTAATTGAGTATATATTATAAGTATATGTTAACCCTGTTTATTAACAATGGCTAAGTCTGTATGCAAATATATGAGTATAGTGCTAACAAAATATGATGTAATGAAAGCCCACATTTGGTTCTAGGATGCAAATGTCTTTTATTCAAGGGAAAATAGCAGACATTCCCAATATTTATATATATTACAGGGAAGGAAAATAATTTTTCTAAGGTTTAAAAATGCCTATAATTTTCTTTCAAAGTATTCAGATAAAAACAGCTATTACTGCAATCTTATAGTTGACATAATAAGTGTATTTGGTTATATAATCGCATAAAAAGATTGTGTTTTCTATGAGAAAGCCTAGAAATTTTATCAAATGTATCTTAGGAAATAGCATCTTTAAAACATGAACATTGTTTTATTGTTCCTGAAACATTGGCTTGCTAACTTACATTTAATCCTTATAACATTCATATTGGAATTAACCTTTTTTAAGATTTATGTTTTAACCACAAAAGCCACAACATGGGATTGGAGAAACAGTACAGTGGAAAGGCAACCTTAAACTTGGAGCACACAGATTTGATTCCTGGCATCACATATCATCAGTCCCATTACCACTTCCAAGAGTGCTTCTTGAGTGGAGAGTTAAAAGTAAAAACTGAGCATTTATAATAAAAAGAACACGAATAACAACAAAAACAGTACAACACAATGGGAAACCACACAAAAGTGACAGTCTTCATCCTTGCAGGTTTGACTGATGATCCACAAGTACAAATTATATTATTTATCTTCCTGCTTATTACCTATTTGCTAAGCATTTCAGGCAATTTGATCATTATCATACTCACGCTAGTAGACGCTCATCTCAA
This sequence comes from Suncus etruscus, assembly GCF_024139225.1. Lineage (NCBI taxonomy): Eukaryota > Metazoa > Chordata > Mammalia > Eulipotyphla > Soricidae > Suncus > Suncus etruscus. Next base: position 82,091,642 of record NC_064858.1, read on the forward strand.
GACTCCTATGTACTTTTTCCTTAGGAACTTTTCCTTCTTAGAAATTTCCTTTACTACTACATGTATTCCTAAATTACTTGCTTGTATGGCAACTGGAGACAAAACCATTTCCTATGAGTGTTGTGCCACTCAGGTTTTCTTTGCCTTTCTATTTGGTGCCTCTGAATTTTACTTGCTGGCAGCTATGTCTTATGACCGCTACGTGGCCATCTGTAAGCCTCTGCATTACACGACCATCATGAACAGTAAATTTTGCCTATTACTTATGCTCTCTTGTTGGCTGGCTGGCTTTTTTTTTTTTTTTACCATTTTTGTGCCTCTCCTTTTAGGCTTAAACCTTGATTTTTGTGACTCCAATGTTGTTGATCATTTCTATTGTGACACAACTCCTCTCATGCAGATCTCCTGCTCAGACACACATGCCATAGAGACAGTGGGCTTCATTTCTGCTTTAACAACACTCTTGGTCACTTTGATAATGGTGATAGTATCATATACCTATATTGTTATAACAATTCTAAGCTTCTCTTCAAGTACTCAGAGGAAAAAGGCTTTTTCAACATGCTCCTCTCACATGATTGTGATATCCCTTTCTTATGGCAGCTGCATTTTCATGTATGTTAAAACATCAGTCAAGCAAAGAATATCTTTCTCCAAGGGAATTGCAGTTCTCCATATTTCAGTAGCCCCACTTTTGAATCCATTCATCTACACCTTACGGAATCAACAAGTGAAAAAAGCCTTCATGAATACAGCGCAAAGAATTGTTTCTTTCTTAAATAAATGAATTCTCATATGCATAAATTCAAAGCATTATTTATATGTAAATTAAATTCTAGTATAGTACAAACTTTCTCTACTTTTTTATTTCATTTTCCTATTAATTATATGAAAATATTATAACATTATTTTCACATAATCATTTTAATAATTTTTATTGCATCCATTGTAAATTATAAGTCCTTTATAGTTGGATTTCAGAAATACAGTGACAATAGATTAGGGCCATTTCACCATAATTGTTTATTTCTCTCCACCAAAAATTCCCAGCATGCATTTTATATCTCCACCCTTAGCATCTTGGCCTGCCAGTGTAACTGGGCCATTTAAATATAGATTTTTATGATTTAGATCTCTTGATTATCTTGTTGACATTAGCTTTGGTATTTAGTTTTGTGCTTCTTTACCTGCACCAATGCATCTGATACCACTTAGTCTCTGGTTCCCATTCTCCTTTTGTTTTTTTGCTAAATTTTGTAGAAAATTACAGAAATATGAGGTAAAACAAAGTAATTCATTTTCCAAGATTCTATGAGAAAGACAGAAGTGCCTATTTATAAGCCAGAAATAAAATTTAAGAAAAAAAAGGGAGGGTATCAGATTCTTTATTTTATTTTATTTTTTTTTTGCCTATTCATAGCAAATGTTGGGGAAATTGGAAAGAAAATACTATCATCCTAAAAAAATAACAGAGTTCTCTACCCATAAAGCATCCTGCCATAAAGCCAACTACAGGCTCTGGGCCTGTAACACTATTAGTGTTAATAGTTAGTAGTATAATTATTAATACTAACCATAATATATAATTATATAACAGTATTATTATTAATTGTCCAATCCCAAGTTCTTTCTTCATGGTCCCAGCAAAAGTTTTATTTATTTGCAGTTGTCAGCATCAGGATTCTGTAATTAGAGATCTGTTTTATCACAGATCCTATGTCAAAGCCAGGGTGTCATGGAGCATCTTCTGATTTTATCTCACTGTTAAGTGGCAAGGCAGTAAAACCTGCCCTGAAAGCAAGCTGCTGTTTCCTAGTCATCAGGGTGTCATACAAAACCAACCACCCTGGAGCAATTTGGTGCCAGTGTGTCATTAGGGACTCCCAGGTGGAAGTTTAATTCCTGGAGCTGATACAAAAAAAATCCCAATTCTATGATTGGATCTAAAGTTTAGGGTTAGAAAGTCAATGTTCGGTCAACTGCGGCCTAAGTCAAATATCTATAACAAATGTTCAGGGTGAAAATTACCCCTATACTGTAAAATTTGAGTTCCCATACCTATTAGATAAAAAAGTATTTCAGAGCTGGAGAAATAGCACAGTGGTAGGGCTTTTTTTTTTTTTTTCAAGCAGCCAACCCAACTTTGTTTGGCTCGAACCGCTGGTGGTTCGAATACAGGCATCCTATATATTCTCCCATGCCTGCCAGGAGTGATTTCTTAGCAGAGAGTCTGTAGTAATCACTGAGAGCTGCCGGATGTTGCCCAAAAAAAAAAAAAAAAAAAACAAGCACCAACAGCACCAACAACAAACTTATTTTCATATGTAAGTGCTGTAGGTGGCTTCTGTCCTACAGCCATCAGTGGGATTTCGGTGAATTCACTTTAGGGAGAGTGGGTTGCACGGACAGCGAAATATGAAATATAAAATAATGAAACTACACAGAGTATGTGAGGTCAACACGTTTTCTGTCAGGAGTGCGACAAGTTTAATTTTTTGAGCAGGGAGATTTATAGGGATAAAATTAGCCATAGGTGAAGAATAAATATTATCACAAAGCAAATTACAACAATAACAATACCTAAGATATGGGTGTGACTGTAAAAATTCTAAGTAACAAAAGAGAAGGTTACAACTCAAAGAAACTCTTTGCAAGTTTTCTTCAAATGCAAAATCAGGATTATGAGGAAGTAGAAAATATCTAGGAACTTGATCTCCACTAGGCTGAACTCTATTGTTTTAGAGGTCAAGTAAAGGAAGAACCCAAATCCCCTTAGGTGTGGTTAGGTGTGATTCCCTTTTTCTAAGGAGAGTCAATACCTCACGGTCTGCTTTCTGGCCTTGTCCTTGATTACCAGAAATTGCAGCAGCAAGGACATATTGTCTTTGCTTATGGTGATAAATATTATCCAGAAAAAGGGGTTCTTTTAGTATCTTTGATGCTGGAATTTCTGAGTCAAATTATTTGCTAGAGACCATAATTTTGCCTGAGATTTTACAAAGGAGAGGTAGCCAAATACTGACTGAAAATGTAATGCCAAACATCTATTTGGAAATTTCTCAACCATCCATGCAGGGGAAAAAGGCATCCACAGAGGGGCTTTTGAGGAACTCCTTGGGGGTTATTTCAGTTCTCCCCACCAGGAAAATCTGAGGATACATCCGGTGAGCTGAGCTCCCCTAAAAGTTTATGTATGCCATGGCATGTAGGATTTCCCAATTTTAATGTGTCTGTGCAAAAAGATATGATGCCACATGACACTACTGGTGCATACGGGCATAAAAACAACAAACACAGCAATGCTTATAACCTGGATCTAATCAGAACTCAGATCTCAAGAGAAATGTTCTAGAATTTTCTCCTAAGCATATCCAAAAAAAAAAAAGGAATGGGGAAAGCTACCTCTACTTAAAGAAATACACACTGAGAATTATAAATACAAAAGAAACATACAAAGGAACATACATATTCTTTTTAATTCATTTGATATATTGTGTGCTAGGGCAGAGAGGGTAAAATCCAGAGCACAGTTTCAACCTGTGATGTGGTCTTGTGGAGTCAGAAAAATGGTTCACAGAAGTCAGTGATCAGGTAGTATCTTCAAGCTGAAAGTCTCTCTTGGAGCCAAATCCGGTGGTGTGCAACAGCCCCAGTAAATTGAGGTGAGAGGAAAGGGTATATATAGAATGACCATTTTAGAAATGTAATCTAAACTTTGTCTGGGCTCAGCAATCTGTGATGGGCTCAGACTGAAAGGAATGAAAAACATATTTTCCCCTACACATTCCTGATGGGAGTTGTCTGTCTCTTTCTCATGCAATGTAATGTTCCCCCCCTCACCCTCCCCTCTGTGTTAACTATCTGCTTGTCTCTTATCTACTGAGCTACAGGTGCTGATCCATTTGCTGGCTCCCCATGGTTTTACAGACCCTGCATTAATCGTCCTGAAGACATCTTGGAGACTTAATGTCTGAGTCCCGCTCACTTGGAGACTTGAAGTCTGATCCCTACTCACACCTACCCCCAAAACCTCCGGATTCCCCCATATCAAAGCCCATTCCTGTTTCCGCTGTAAAAATAACTCAGCCCACCTGAAAACTGTATAAAAACCCCCTGATTTCAGACCTCGGGGTTCGCAACCTCTGCTCTGCTCTGAGCACGTTTCGAACCTCTGATCGATCAGATTAAAATTGGAACTTGCCTGCAATTTGCTGAGCACGTGCCTTTTTCACTATTCTGTGCTGGGCAACTGGGGGGGGTCGGGTCGTCCGGACTTTTCAAGACCAGTGCTAAATAAATCCATTTCTTTTGTTTTTCTGAGTAAATGTCTTTGTCTCTTTTCTTCACAGTTTAGTCTCAAACAGTATGAATCTAAATTCAAATTCTATAATATTATAAAGCTATCGCCAGTACATAAATATAAAAAAATTAAAAATTATACTTAAATTATCTAAAAGGTTCACATTGCTATTAGACTATATTCTAGAAATATAAAGGAATGGCTAAGAAATATTTAAAATATAACAGCAACTTTACTTATTATGTACAAATGTCTCTCAAGCATTTTTAAAATCCTGCACTTTCTTCAAAAAACAAAAAGAATTAAAAGCTGGGGCCGGAGAGATCGCATGGAGGGAAGGCGTTTGCCTCTCATGCAGAAGGATGGTGGTTTGAATTCCGCATCCCATTTGATCCTCCGTGCCTGTCAGGGGCGACTTCTGAGCATAGAGCCAGGAGTAACCCCTGAGCACTGCCGGGTATGACCCAAAAACAAACAAACAAACAAACAAACAAAAACAAACAAAAAATAAAACAAACAAACAAAAAAGAATTGAAAGCTCAAGCATTATCATAAAGTATTTTGCAAAATCACATATTGTTACTCACAAAGAACACATGCTACTTTTCTTTTCTTCTCTGTTATCACAAAAATAAAAACATTAAAATCTCCTGTGGAAGACCAAAAAAAGGTTATCTATTAATCTTTATGTACTCAAAGATTCAAAGTATGTATAGTAAGATCTCAATAGTACTTTCATAGTAGATGCAATTAAACTATTTACCGTGTTTTGACCTCTAAGACCCTATAGATATGAGCCTCTCTCTCTCTCTCTCTCTCTCTCTCTCTCTCTCTCTCTCTCTCTCTCTCTTTCTCTTTATACATACATATATATATATATATATATATATATATGTTTTTTTTTGTTTGTTTGTTTTGGGCCACACCCATTTGATGTTCAGGGGTTACTCCTGGCTAAGAGCTCAGAAATTGCCTCTGGCTTGGGGGGACCATATGAGACCTGGGGGAATCGAACCGGGATCCTTCCTTGGTTAGCACTTGCAACGCAGACACCTTACCTCTAGTGCCACCTCTCTAGCCCCATATATATATATATATATATATATATATATATATATATAGTTTTATTTTACATCATTTAAAGCACCATTTAAGAAGAAATAACTTGACCAAGCAATGAATGGAAGAATAATAGAAGATAAAACAGTTAATGCACTCAGAATTAATATTAAAATAGGAAAATGATAGAAATTAATGATTCAAATGATTTTGATATGGAATAAACTATAGTAATAAATAAATTGGGATCCAAATATATAGCACAGTAGATAACAACTCTCCTTGTAGGCGCCAGATCTGAGTTCAAGTTCTAGTATCCCAGATGATCCTCCAGCCCCTCCTATGCATCATAGGTGTACACCAAAGGAAAAAAAAAGATAAAGATTAGAAGCTACTTATCTTTTCAACAACTGACATATCATGGACTACATTTATTATAAATCCTAAAAACATGGTTTATTGACAAAAACAAAAGCTAACTATCCAATGAAGTTGTCATTTACCTTAAATTTTCTGCATAAATTAATATGTACTTCTTTCTCTTCGCAGTTGTAGTGATTATATTTCTACTGTTTTACATCATCTACATTCAGTTGAGTCAGGGTAATCTTTAATGCAAAACGCTTTTAAGTGAAAATTTATGAAACTATGTAAATAGTTGAATTCATTGACTTGTAATAACCCACATTGTTATGATCATACATAACACTGCACTAAGATGATTGAAAGTCAGTAATTAATCTTCAAAACAAGTGAAAGAAACTGAGGACATTGGAAATAGGAAGTATATACTAGTGAAGAGATGGGTGATGGGATTTGTATGACTGAAACTCAACCATCAACAAGTTTGTTCATCTGTTTCTTACTGTAATTATATTTAATAAAAAAATGGAGTCCTGAAAAATCCAGAGAAAAGACTACTATTGAGATGCAGAATTCCAATGAGTATAGGTAAATCTCTGAGATGCCAGGAACCCATTGACAAAATTTGACAGGAACTCAAGAATGGACAACCAAAAGTTCACTGCTTTTTCCAGGAAAAAACTACATTCTAAATACTTATGTTAAGAAGTTGAAAGAGAAGCTGCTATGGAAATTAATCATAATTAACCTTCTCTTAAAAGCCAATCCATAGCAACCAGCTTTTTTAATGATGTATGTATTGTGCTATCTCTTTCATTTTCTCTTTTTCTCTATTCCTCTTTCCTCATCCCCTCATAAAATTTACTTTACTTCAATTTTTATCTCTGAAATATTTTTAAATGAGGGATGATGAAGAACTTGGAAGAACTGGGTAGGATTTAGCAGTGTCTCTTGTGTTCTTGCAGTGAACAATTTAGCCTGTGTTTTGTAGTCCCCAAAGAAATGGCACCATTTCCCACCCCAGTCAGAACAAATTAACTTAGTTATGATTTGATGACTGTCATCTGTTGATGGTAAGACTGTATCTCTGTACCATATAAGACTTGTTCAAAGATGACTTAGATCAGTCCTAGATTTCCCCAACTTTCTTTTACTCAGGTGACTGAGTAGAGTTGTGAGGAATATGTAGATTTTCATTTCCAGATTTTTGTCTTCACCTTACTTCATTTCACTTATGTCACCAAGAAACCTTACTCTTTCATTGGGCATCACCTCTCCTCAGGCAACAATATTCAACTCATATAAACATCACACCTAAAAAAATGTTTCCCTTATTTCTTATTGTGTGTCAAAATGCACACAACTTTCAACAAAGTCTAACTTTTATACTGGATCTTTTCCTTGTTCTCAGACAAATAAAACTGAGAACAGAGGAATGAAGATGATATCAGTGAACTCAGTAGAAATTTTATTGGAGAAAAGGAATGAGAAAAAGAGTAGGAAAGCTGAAAAGTAGGATCAAGAAAACTTGGAAATGTTCTCTTTATTAATTTTTTTTAAAAATTGATTTTATATTCTCTTTATTAATGGATGAGCAAGCAGTTAGCATTAGATGTCTGAAACCCTGATAAGAAGATAGACAAAATAGTTAAAAGCTTTATATTTTGCAGATCCTGGGTGCATATCCTGGACCACGTTGGGCCATTCACAACAATTCTTTTTGTCTTTCTTCCTATCTTTCTTACTATCCCTGTGTATCTAAGTCACAACTGAAGAGCAGTCTGAGAAAAAAGAAAGCACTTTAAATTCATTAAATTGCCAACTCAAAATGAAGAGATTAATAGTTGAATAAAGGTGGAAAAAATGTCCAAAGGCTCAGTGTATAATTTTCCTGTATTGGTAAATTCCAGAAATAGAACTGCATGACCCACAATGCATTAAAATCTTTTTTTTATCAGTTAGGTTCTTATGAAGTGATGTTGGGCTAATTTGTTAGACTTTAAGTAGGCTGAGAGTTCAAACCTTGCTCAAGTTTTAATTATAATATATAAGTGAATCTGAGCTTAAACAATTCTTTCCACCTTTCTCTTAGTTAAATATATTCTTTTAGTTATATATTATGTTGATATGTACCTAAAATATTGTCAACAATATGTAAGCCACTATGATCAAAATAAAAATTATATTAAAAAATCTTCCAGAGAGCCTGTTTTTTAATTAATTAATTAATTAATTAACTTTGGGGTTTTTTTGGGTCACACCCAGCAGAGGTCAGGGATTACTCCTGGCTCTATGCTCAGAAATTGCTCCTGGCATTCTCAGGGACCATATGGGATGCCGGGATTCAAACCACCATCATTCAGCATGCAAGGCAAAAGCCCTACCTCCATGCTATCTCTCCGGCCTCTAATTTTTATTTTGGCCAAAGTGGATTACAAATCTTTCATAGTAATTTTTTAGGTACACAGTGACATTGAATCAGGGGCATTCCCACCACCAATGTTGTCCTCCCTCTGTTGGGAGCCAGATCCTTTGAAATATAGCTTAGCATAAGTAACCATTTTGCCTCCTGCCAAGCCGTTTCCTTATAGACCTCTTGCAGACATGTCTTCATCCACCTCAAAAGAGCCTGCCACCCCTGCGTCACCCACCCAGTCCTTCAACCCACCATTCCTGCCGGACCTGTTTCTGACTGACTCCGCCTAAGGGGAATGCTGGATTTGATACTCTGCCCCGCAGCCCTTCTACCAAGGAATCACAAACTTCGGCACACCCACTGCTACCAACGACCATGCTTACCTCCATGGGGAACTGAGATGCATCAAGGCATACCTTTGAGACAGGTCATGGGCGTGGAACTTTGCTTACTCAGACCGCATATGAGCCCCCCGTCCAACTCTTTCATCTTTATTCAAGCCCCCAACTCCACTTATTTTGTTTGCTCCACTGGACTTTCCCCCTCTATTGTTACTGAAATGTTTCTTGCTTATCGTGATTATTGTGTTTTAGTTTTGTTAATGCCTAGATTAACCATTAGACCTACTGATGATTTGCTTTGGTATAAGAAGATTACTATGTTTAGACATAAGCATGATACCTATCACTGCTATTACTCTAGCTGTTGTTTTAGGTTTGAGTTTTGCTGGAGCAGGAACTGTTATTACTTCTTTCTTTCTGAAAGAGGGGGAATTATGTATCGCCCTTAAGGAAGAATGTTGCTTCTTTAAAGATAAATTGGGTCTGGTTAGAGACAGTGTTAAATAAACAATTGGAATTAAGCTTGGAAGAAAGACAGAGAGAGAGGGAGAAAAGTGAATCTTGGTATTAAAATTGGTTTTCTGCCTCTCTGTGGTTGACCACTCTCCTTTCCACTATTTTGGGTCCAATATTGGGGTTCCTCTGCCTCATCTCCTTCGGCCTATGGGCATTTAAAAATTGACAGATTTTGTCAAAAGTCAAGTGGATAATGCTACCAAAAAACATATTGCTGTACATTATCAACAACTGGCTACCCATTCTCAGGTACTATTGAAGTTTGAGGAACTGGAGCGCATGGCTGCCACTCCGAAATTGTGGTGGATTAGGCTGTGGTGTTGCCGAAGATGGGATTAGTCTGGGTCCCTAACATTAGAAGCCCACCTTCCCCTTACAGGTGTCACTTAGGGTAGCCCCTCAGATAGCCTAAGACAGGCAAATCGCCAGAATTTCTGTCACTTGATATTGCCCTCCTTTTACTTATATAAGAAAAAGGGAATTTTTGGGAGCCAGATCCTTTGAAATACAGCTTAGCATAAGTACAGCCATTTTGCCTCAGACAGACATTTTATCTCAGTATTGTCCTTAATCTGAATTTAAGATGTGTACCTGCCAAATGGGCAGGAGTTAATGCAGACTGCCCTGCAAGTATTTGACCACACAGGAAGGCTTGTTATATATTTAACATGTATGTGCTTGCAGGAGGTATGCTGGCAGAGCATTGTGATTTTTATGAATATATCTAGAGATTGCATTGTTCATGTAACCACCCACTAGTGTTCACTCCCTATAAAAGCCCTGCTTGCTTGAAATAAAATTGACACCTTGATCAGCATCCTTGTCTTGGTGTCCCCTATTCTCCCACCCTTCTTTCTTTCAGGTAAAAGTCCTTTCCACATTCACCAATTACTGAAAGCTGTGGGCCGGCTCACTCCCTCCACCCCTGTTCCCAGCATACATCCCATATTCCCTTCCTTTACTCCCCGGGTTGCTAGTATAAACGGTCCCCTCTGTGTCTTGCATGTTGTAGATTGGGTGTCAATTCTGTTGTTGTTGGCTTTGGCCATGTTTTTTAAGCCAAGATCATATTTTTAAGCCAATGTCATGTCATGAATGGTTATATTGGATTTTACAATCATTGCTGTAATTAATTATACTGATAATTATAGACACGGTTCATGATTTTGATGCAGGAGAATTGAGAACAGGGCTCTGAGTTCTACACGCTTCTTAGGTTCTATGTATGTGTGTGCATTATAATGAAGCTATTTTCAGTAAATGACAAACAAACCAACAAACAAAAATAATGGAGTCTTCCTCTTTTAATTTAATATTTATTGTAGTAGAAGTGTAAAGAGGAGGAAAAATCATTTCTATCAGGTGATATTTGCTCATTTATTACTGACATTTGTGGAAGACCACAGGTTGAGATATGGAGCAAACTTAATAGAGCTCAGGACTCTCTCTGGCAGTACTTGGGGCCATAGAAACAAACTGAGAATAAGCATTGAGAAACTATGAATTGGCCACAAGGAAAGGAATTCTTAGAATATCAGAAGGTTGAGCTTATGGGGCCGGAGAGATAGCATGGAGGTAAGGCGTTTGCCTTTCATGCAGGAGGTCATCGGTTCGAATCCCAGTGTCCCATATGGTCCCCTGTGCCTGCCAGGAGCAATTTCTGAGCATGGAACCAGGAATAACCCCTGAGCACTGCCGGGTGTGACCCCAAAATCACACACACACACACACACACACACACACACACACACACACACACACACACACACACACACACACACACAAGACAGTTGAGCTTACGAGGCGCCTAACAAGCTAGATGAGCTAAACTCTTCCTGATAAACTAGATGACCATGGAACATAGGTAAAAGGATACTAAAAAAATAACCATATCAACATTCTGCACCATTTTTTTTACCAGCCCTTCTCCCTAACATTTGTGGATGGTTTATTTTGTTTATTTGTTTGTTTGTTTTTCTAAACATTTTATTTTATTGACAACACAACACACACACAAAATAAACAATGGGATAAAACATTTCAAATTATTGTGATTTATAAAGTATTTGATAGTAGATTTCAGATGTACAATGATTCAGGGCTAATCCCACCACCAGTGTTGACCTCCCTCCACCAATGTTCCCAGAATCCTATACCACCACCCTGTTTGATTTTTACCCATACCCAGCAGTGGTCAGGTTTTTGTTTTTGTTTCTGTCTCTGTTCAGGGATCACTCCTATTGTTACTTGCAGGATCAGGAGAGATTTGCAGTATGCAAGGCAATTATTGTGCCTGCTCTACTCTCTTCTGCCCCTGCTCATGTCTTTTAAATTCAGTGAAGAAATGCTCAGACTTCCTTATCCTTTGAAAAAAGGAATAAAGGGGAAAGGTTTCTTCCTTTCTATGGAATTCTTCTTCAGGAGGAACCCTATCCACAACCCCATAATCTGAGGCTCTCCTGCCTTCTTTATTCTCCCTTTCCTTTCTGGTAAAATCTTTTCTGAATTTAGATGATCATATTTCCATGATTGCTTGAAGTCAAGAACTTGATTGTATTTGGGCCACTATAACAAGCAACCAATTTAATCCCTATATTATAGCTCTGGCCCTTTTAGTGACACTTTTTCAGGGTCAAAATTAAGTTAAGTTCTATAGCATGTAAGACACAGAAATAAATACATATATTATTAGTAGAGAGAATTGGAGGATACTCAGAAAATATGTTTAAGATTGATTATACTATCATAAAAAACTATTTTCAGAGAAGATGGCATTTAGAATAAAATATCAGACATCAAACGTTTCTTAAAACTAGATAATTAATAGTTTTTTAACCTGGCACAATATTTACTCTGACCAAATAAGCTCTTTGACATCTTTCTTTTTTACTAATTAGTATATTTTTCCTTTTTCAATATTTTATCAATATATCTTAAGTTTCAAAAAATAAATTTAGGGGGGAAAATATATTATGGAAATTTATACTGACTTCTCTAGAGACATTATTAATAGTACTTCTAAAATATTATTTTTTCAAATATGTAGTGTCTAGAGAGAACTTGTTTAAGAATACCCATGATCCTTTGGGAATTGTGTGCTAGGTAGCATAATATGTTGAAAAATTTCCATTGTAGTGATATTTTCCTTGTGAATCCAGAAAGTATAAATTCTCAATGGTGTCTAGAGTTTATTAATGTTATATGAAATTGTTAGTGACACTTAAAATGATTAAAGATAATAAGTAAATGCTAGTAATATAAAATTGGTAACTAAATTTTAATTCAAATGTAACTGAAATCAGTTACATAATTGCAATTTATATATAAAAGAATTATTGGTATTTTATATAGTGAGATTCACTCAGAGAGAATGAATTGTGGTATCTTAACACCTTAATAATTTGATAAAGAGTTAAATATTGAATTATAAAAATTTTTGTCCGAATGAAGAAGTAGATATATCTTCATTACAGAAAAAAAGGAGGTTTTATAGTTAGAGCAGATCTTATTACACTTTTTCATTTCTGTACTGCAATAGAAAGAAAATTATTTCTACAATTAGTATTTTTATATTTATGAAACTATTCTGTATATTTAAATATTTTGTTAGGAAACTATATACCTCTTAAAGTTTTCTGATGATTATTGTTTGATTAATTTAGCGTCTCAAATTTACCAAGGTTGCACTTATCATTTAGGCCATGATGAAGTTAAAAATAATTGAAATGTATTTAAACTATTCATTTCAGTATATCTTCTAGACAAGTATATAATGGTAAGTTTAAGGGCAGGAGACTATTTTAATAATAAATATTTTTGTAATTTTTACTTACTAGCTTTAACTTAATTGCTCATTCTTACTTTCCAATAAATATAATGTTAAATATTTATTATTAATTTTCATTTTAAATCTTATACTTTTACTTATAATTTACATATTTTGATATGATTTTAATTTTATTTCATTAATATTTTATACAAAAATGAACACTCAATCTTTCTGGATTTTATATCCCCTGTAGTTAACTTTTCTTCTATTAAATTCTCTTTATTTATATAATATAAATTATATGTATTATATTATTTAGCCTGTTATATATTTTCTTATATTTTTAACCTCATACTTTTTCTTTTCTATTTTTTTCAGAAATATCGCCTACTTAAAAAACCCTGCAGTTTCTTATTTGCATACATTGAAATGATGAAGCTGTTTGTGCTGATTTTCTATTTGGATATATTATGTGAATAATGAAGATGACAACAAAGATTGAAGGGAGGAAAATGCTAATTCCAATAAACAGTAAATTTAATTATTCCTCATATCTATTTTTTCTTTATGTGAATTGGATTAGTCAAGAGAGTACTTGAGATAATCAGATATATACTTTTAATTAGTTGAGTATAAATGCTAAGGATATGCTAACACTGTTCATTGACAATGGCTAAGTTGATAATGCAAATATCAGTTTATAGTGCTAACAAAATATGATGTAATGAAAACTCTCATTTGGTTCTAGAATACAAATACCTTTTAATCAAGGGATAATGCAAGACACATCAATATTCACATATTACAGGAAATAAATTAATTTCTAAGGTTTAAAAATGCCTCTAACTTATTCTCAAATTATTCAGATAAAACAGCTATTACTACTATCTTTGTTGATATAATCAGAGTATTTGGTTATATAATTGCATAAATAAGATTGTGTTTTCTATGAAAAAGCCTAGAAATGTTATCAAATGTGTTTAATGAAAGAACATCTTTAAAATGTGAACATTGTTTTATTATTCCTGAAACATTGGTTTGCTAACTTACATTAAAATTAGTAATCCTTGTAACTTTTATATTGAAATGATCAATTTTAAGATTTATATTTGATCCACAAAAGCCACAACAGGATTGAGAAATAGTACAGTGGACAAGGCCACCTTAAACTTGGGCCACTCAGGTTGGATACCTGGCATTTTATATCATCGCTCCCATGACCAACTCCATGAGTGATTCCAGAGTGGAGAGTTAGGAGTGAAAACTGAGCTTTCTATAATAAAAAGAAAACAGACAACAACAAATAAAAATCCATACAACACAGCAATGGGAAACCACACAAAAGTGACAGTCTTCATCCTTGCAGGTTTGACTGATGATCCACAAGTACAAATTATATTATTTATTTTCCTGCTTCTCACTTATTTGCTAAGCATTTCTGGCAATCTGATCATTATTATACTCACCCTCGTAGACGCTCATCTCAAGACTCCTATGTACTTTTTCCTTAGAAATTTTTCCTTCTTAGAAATTTCCTATACTACTACATGCATTCCTAAATTGCTTGTTAGTATGGCAACTGGAGACAAAACCATTTCCTATGAGTGTTGTGCCACTCAGGTTTTCTTCGCCTTTCTATTTGGTGCCTCTGAATTTTACTTGCTGGCAGCTATGTCTTATGACCGCTATGTGGCCATCTGTAAGCCTCTGCATTACACGACCATCATGAACAGTAAACTCTGCCTATTACTTATGCTCTCTTGTTGGCTGGCTGGCTTTTTTACCATTTTTGTGCCTCTCCTTTTAGGCTTAAACCTTGATTTTTGTGACTCCAATGTTGTTGATCATTTCTATTGTGACACAACTCCTCTCATGCAGATCTCCTGCTCAGACACACATACCATAGAGACAGTGGGCTTCATTTCTGCTTTAACAACACTCTTGGTCACTTTGATAATGGTGATAGTATCATATACCTGTATTGTAGTAACAATTCTTAGCTTCTCTTCAAGTACTCAAAGGAAAAAGGCTTTTTCAACATGTTCCTCTCACATGATTGTGATATCCCTTTCTTATGGCAGCTGCATTTTCATGTATGTTAAACCATCAGTCAAGCAAAGGATATCTTTTACCAAAGGAATTGCAGTTCTCAATACTTCAGTAGCCCCACTTTTGAATCCATTCATCTACACCTTACGGAATCAACAAGTGAAAAAAGCCTTCATGAATACAATGCAAAGAATTGTTTCTTACTTAAATAAATGAATTCTCATATGCAATATTTATATGTCAATTCAATTCTAGTATACAGTATAAACTATCTTTACATTTTTGCTTTTATCTTCCTTTTAATTATATAAAATTTTCTATATTTATTTTCATGTACCCTTTAAGCCTCATCATTATATTAATAAATTATTTCATGTTATATAAATGGAATAATATTTTCAGTGTAACTTTAGTTTTTAATTCTAGTCCAGATATAAAATATTTTCCATTACATTATATTTAAAATTTTATTAAATTCAACCGGTTACCATCCTTTTAGACTTTGTTATAAACACATAAAACCATATCATTTCCATGTTTGAAATACTGTCAATGTATTGGTGCTTACTTTAACAAATTAAAAGCTACAGAAATGTAATGCTTGTTATTGACTCCCAGATGTAAAATGTTTGAATGAGGTCCAGAGATTCTCCATTGTTTTTAGTACTTGACTTGCATGCATGAGACTTGATTTTACTTTCTGACATCGTATAGAATCCTCAGAAACTTCTAGGAGTAGTCCCTGAGTACAGATCCAAGAGTAAATGTTGAGCACAGCCTGATGTGGTTTCAAAACAAACCAAGCAAATAAAATATTTACATGTTAAAACTTGTAATTTTAAAGTACATTGTAGAAAATAAGTTGCTAGTTTCTATTATAAAATCATTAAAATTATAAAAAATTATAGATAAGATGTTCATCTTTTTGATTGTCTTACAATTAAAATTAAAACTGATGATGTGGCTGCCAGCGTGCCAGAACAGTGACAAAAAGAGATCTTGCCTTGCATATGGCCAACCCAGTTTTGATCAGCAATCAAGGACTGATCCCTTAATTCAGAACCCTAGGCAATACCTAAATACTGCTACATATAGCTCAAAACAGAACTGTATGATCTATTTAGTGTCTATATGTCCTCCAAACATGGGTATAAAGGTATATATATGTTGCTTACATATAAATATATAATTAAATTTCTACAAATATCAAAATACAATATGACCATTGAGAATAATACATATATATAATCAATGGGACCTTTATGAAAGTTCATATAATTCATTACTGAACTAAACGTAAAGAAATGTGATTCAAAATATCTAAGATTTCTGGGATAATGACTATTTAAACAAGTATTTGCATATTTTTCTTTATTATATATACTCTCTAAGAAAATAAGTTTATTGATCTAGGAATATGAAGTAATATTAAATATTCTAAGAGACAAGATAATGCAAACTATATTGAAAATTAAAATCTTGACTTCTCTATCATTTTACATTAAATACAATTTATTGTTTATCAGTTACATTAAGTTTGTATGTGTATTTATGTACTTTGTAGCTATTATAAGAATTAAACCACAAATGTATAACTAGGAGGCTCTGTATACTTCATATACGCATATATTTTTACTTATTTTGGGAAAGTTAAATCCATTGGTGCCTACTTGTGGTTTTGTGCTCAAGGATAACTCTACTGGTGCTCAGAGGATTATATGTTGTGATAGGTATCATATTTGTGTCTGCACATTCAAGTGCTATCCTCTGGACTATGTTTCTGACCCCTTCTATATATTTTTAAATACCTAACATCATTTTCTTATTAATTATGGAAGGTGTTTATGGAAGAGATTAACTCTTCTAAAATAAAGATTTTCTTGGGGCTAATATAGTATAAAGCTTAAGACAATTGAATCCCACAATCCTTATTTAATTCCTCTGCATCTCAAAATCGTACAAGCCTTACTGAGTGTTGACCTGGTGGCCCAAGTCCTAGTTAGGGTGACAACATCACAAGGCTTGACTACCATTTAAGATCCTAGTAGAGGCCCTGATATTTACATTGAACCTGTGATTTGATTATCATAGAGTTACAGGAAAGGTCCTCTGTATCTCTTGAGCATTGTTTTGGAGATGCACTCCCCAAATAAAGTAATTGCATAGTCAGATCATATGGAAACTTAAAAATTTGAAATTTGAATGAATAAAGGAAAAAGATAAAGGGAGAAAGAATTACAGAAGAAAAGAAAGAAGGAAAAAAGGGAGAAAGAATGGTAAAAAGAAAGAAACAGAAAGAATGAGAGAAAGAAAGAGAGAAAGAAAGAAAGAAAGAAAGAAAGAAAGAAAGAAAGAAAGAAAGAAAGAAAGAAAGAAAAGAAAAGAAAAGAAAGAAAGAAAGAAAGAAAGAAAGAAAGAAAGAAAGAAAGAAAGAAAGAAAGAAAGAAAGAAAGAAAGAAAGAAAGAAAGAAAGAAAGAAAGAAAGAAAGAAAGAAAGAAAGAAAGAAAGAAAGAAAGAAAGAAAGAAAGAAAGAAAGAAAAGAAAACAAAATTCCAATTTGCAATAAAGGGTCATATGTCAGTCCCAGCAAAATAAACTCTATTTTCATTGACTTGTTCATTTCTTTTATTTTCCTTTTTAAACATAAGCATAATTAGAGTAAAAAAATTAAATTGTGCCAGAGAGATAGCATGGAGATAAGGAGTTTGCCTTGCATGCAGAAGGACGATGGTTGGAATCCTGGCATCCTATATGTTCTCTCCAGCCTGCCAGGAGTGATTTCTGAGTGTAGAGCCAGGAGTAACCCCTGAGCGCTGCCAGATGTGACCCAAAAACCAAAAACCAAAAAAAAAAATCTTTTTTTGAAATTCTCTTAAATATCTTCAAATAGAAACTATAAGTATTAGCACTATTTTATATAGTACCAAATTATAATAATATAATTTTGAGGGGACAGAGTCATGGCTCAAAGGTAGGGCATTTGCCTTGCAGGAGGCAGACCTAGGATAGACCTTGTATCCATCCACCAGCATCCCATATGGTCCCTCAACCCAGGAGCGATTTCTAAGCACATAGCCAGGAGTAACACCTGAGCATCAACTGGTTTGGCCCAAGAATCCAAATGTATATATTATATATGGTATTATAATATTATAATTAATAAGTATGTTATATTACTATACTTATATTATATAATATAATTAATATGTTAATAATATAATGATAGAATTATGTTTATATAATTTATTGTATATTATTTATTATATGGTAATATTTATCATATATCATACTGTAAATTATATCATATATTATATAATAGCATAGGATATATATTGTATCATATCAAATCATATATCATGTCATCATACTATGTTATGTAATAATATAATGTATTATATTAATATAATTAATAAAATAGAATGTATATAATATAGTTATGTAGTATATTCTATACATTATCTTTATATAATTGAGTTGAACAATGCCATTGGAAATAGTTTAATGTGATAAATTACTGCTTGTCAGAAAATAATGGTAAAGGGCTTAAGCAATGGCATAGATCATAAAGCATCTGCCTTGTGTGTGCTAGCCTAGAAAGGACTGTGGTTCGGTCCACAGGCATCCCATATGATCCCCCAAGCCAGGAACAATTTCTGAGCACTTACCCCAGAGTAACCCCTCACAGTCACCTGGTGTGGCCAAAAGAACAAACAACAAATAATAGTAAATTGTATGAATGATATTTTCAGTGAAAATTGTGGAATAAAATATGTTAATTCATTCAGCATGAATTCAGCAATGCCAATAAAATAATCATTATATGGTTAAAATTATGAAAAATAGAAGCACAAACATTTTCATATTTCATCTGTAGGACCATAAATAAAATATATTTATCTCCATTGTTTCAATCTTTTTTTAAGTTAATATCTTTATTTAAACACCTTGATTACAGACATGATTGTGATTGGGTTTTAGTCATATAAAGAACACCCCACTTCACCAGTGAAACATTTTCATCAACAATGTCCAAATCTCCCTCCTCCACACCCTACTCCCCTGTACTGTAGACAGGCTTTCTACTTCCTTCATTCATTCACATTGTTATGATAATTCTCAATGTAGTTATTTCTCTAACTGCACTCATCATTCTTTGTGGTGAGCTTCATGTCATTGGCTGGACCTTCCAACCCTTCTCTCGTTTGTCTCTGAAAATTATTGCAAGAATGTCTTTTATTTTTCCTAAAACCCATAGATGAGAGAGACAATTCTGTGTCTATCTCTCTCCCTCTGACTTATTTCTCCCAGCATAAGAAATTCCATGTACATCTATGGAAAATTTCTTGACTTCATCTCTCCTGATGGCTGCATAATATTCCATTGTGTATATGTACCACTGTTTCTTTAGCCATTCATCTGTTGAAGGGCATCTTGCTTGTTTCCAGAGTCTGGCTATTGTAAGTAGTGCTGCAATGAATATAGGTGTGAGGAAGGGATTTTTGTATTGTATTTTTTTGTGTTCCTAAGGTATATTCCTAGTAGTGGTATAGCTGGACCGTATGGGAGCTCAATTTCCAGTTTTTGGAGGAATCCCCATATCACTTTTCATAAAGATTGAACTAGATGGCATTCCCACCAGCAGTGGATCAGAGTTCCTTCCCACATTCCCGCCAGCACTCTTTGTTCTCATTCTTTGTGATGTGCACCAATCTCTGTGGTGTGAAAGGGTATGTCATAGGTGTTCTGATTTGCATCTCACTGATGATTAGTGATGTGGAGCATTTTTTCATGTGCCTTTTGGCCATTTGTATTTCTTTTTTTGTCAAATTGTCCATTTCTTCTCCCCAATTTTTGATGTGATTGTTTTTTTCTTGTAAAGTTCTTTCAGTACCTTGTATATTTTGAATATTAACCCCTTATCTGTTGGGTATTGGGTGCATAGTTTCTCCCACTCAGTGGATGGCTCTTGAATCATGGGCAATTTTTTCTTTGAAGTTCAGAGGTTTCTCAGCTTAATATATTCCCATTTGTTTATCTCTGTTTCCACTTGTTTGGAGAGTGCAGTTTCCTCCTTGAAGATGCTTTTAGTCTCAATGTCATAGAATGTTTTACCTATGTTTTGTTCTATATATTTTATGGTATCAGGTCTATATCTAGGTCTTTAATTTATTTGGATTTTACCTTCTTTCATGATATTAATTGGGGGTCTAATTTCGTTTTTTTGCAAGTGGTTAACCAGTTTTGCCAACACCACCGGTTGAAGAGGCTTTCCCTGCTCCATTTAGGATTTCTTGCTACTTTAGCAAAAACTAGGTGATTGTATACCTGGGGAACATTCTCTGAGTACTCAAGCCTATTTCACTGATCTGAGGATCAGTGTTTTTATTCCAATACCAGGCTGTTTTCATAACTATTGCTTTGTAATACACTAAAGTTGGGAAAAGTAATGCCTCCATATTCCTTTTCCCAAGGATTGCTTTAGCAATTCTAGGGTGTTTGTTGTTGCAAATGAATTTCAAAAGTGTTTGATCCAATTCTTTGAATAATGTCATGGGTTATCTTTAGAGGGATCACATTAAATTTATACAATGCTTTGGGGAGTTTGCCATTTTAATGTTGTCAATCCTGCCAATCCATTAGAAGGGTATATGTTTTCATTTCGTGTGTCCTCTTTTATTTCTTGGAGCAGGGTTCTATAGTTTTCTTTTGTAGGCCCTTCATGTCTTTGGTCAAGTTGACTCCAAAATATTTGAGTTTGTCTGGCACTAATGTGAATGAGGTTGTTTTCTAATGTCCATTTCTTCCCTTTCATTATTGGTGTATAAACAGCCTGCTACTGAACAACCAGTGGGTCTGAGATGAAATCAAAGAGGAAATCAAAACTTTCCTGGAAACAAGTGATAATGAAGACACAAACTATCAGAATATATGGGACACAATTAAAGTGGTACTGAGAGAAAAAATTATAACTTTGAATGCACACATCAGTAAGAAAGAAGGGGCATATCTGAACAGCTTAATGACACAGCTTATTAGAAAATGATCAAAGAAAGGAACCAAACATAGGGAGACAGAAGGAAATAATAAAACTTAGAGCAGAAATCAATGAAGCGGAATGCCAAAAAAAAATCAACAAAATTAGAAGTTGGTTTTCTGAAAGAATAAACAAAGTTGATAGACCATTGGCAAAACTCACAAAGAAATAGAGAGAGAAACTTGATAACCTGTGTTAGAAATGAAAAGTGTGAGATCATTACAGATATTGCAGAGATTCAAAGGGTAATAAGAAACTACTTTAAGAAACTCTATGCCACTAAACATGAGAACCTGAAAGAAAAAGATAAATTCTTGGACTCTTCTAACCTTCTACAGTTGAATAAGGCAGAAGTAGCTTATCTAAACACCCCCATAACTATTGAGGAAATTAAGATGGTAATCAAATGTCTGCCCCAAAAAGAAAAGCCCAGATCTAGATGAATTTGCTAATGAATTCTTCCAAGCATTTCAAGAGGAACTACTACCAATACTGGCCAGGCTCTTTCATGAAATTAAAAAAACGAGAACACTTCCAAACAGCCTTTATGAAGCCAACATCACTTTGATACCAAAACCAAACAGAGTTACTACAAAAAAAAAATAGTAGACCAATATCCCTGATGAACACAGATTCAAAGATCCTCAACAAAATCCAGGCAAATAGGATCTAATGCCTCATCAAGAAGATCATTCACTATGATCATGTAGGTTTCATCCCAGGAATGCAAGGATGGTTTAACATCAGTAAATCTATCAACATTATACACAACATCAGCAACAAGAAAAATAAAAATCACATGATCATATCAATAGTCACAGGAAAGCATTTGATAAGGTCCAACACCCATTCTTGATAAAAAACACTCAGCAAGATGGGAATGAAAGGAACCTTTCTCAATATAGTTAAGGGCATCTACCAAAAACCAATGGCAAATATTATCCTCAATGGAGAAAAACTAAAATCCTTCCCTCTAAATTCTGGTACAAGACAAGGCTGTCCTCTCTCACCACTCCTTTTCAACATAATACCTGAAATACTTGCTATAGCTATTAGGCAAGTAAAATATATCAAGGGCATTCAGATAGGAAAGGAAGAAGTCAAGCTCTCACTGTTTGCAGATGAAATGATACTCTACTTAGAAAACTCTAATGAATCTACCCCAAAGCTTCGAGAAACAATAGATTCATATAGCAATATGGCAGGCTACAAAATTAACAGACATAAATCATTGTTTCATTCTTATTCCCTTTTTATAAAGCTTGTGAATATTAAAAATAAATTAAGATTCAATCAGCAATAACTTTAAAAAATTTTTTTACTCTCTTGAGTATTTTGTTTCTACTAAAAATGTCATGTAGCAGAAATCATGAATGATATCCATTCTATGATGTTTTGATCTTCCTACTTGCTAAACTCAATTTAGCTTACTGTTATCTATGATAATATTTTAAAGAGTTAAGGCATGTTCATCATTAGAATTATATTTGGAGTCTTCAATTGTTATAAAGAATAAAAACAGAAATCAATAACTGGGACTGTTTTATTGTTATCATTATATGTATTGATTATTATGCCAATAAAACATGCCATTGTAAGAGTCTCCCTAAACTTTCTATTGATATGTTAATATCACCTGGATGGTCAGACCCACCCACACCTTGGGTGGAGTGGGTATCTTGAATAAAAAATAATAGAGCTTGACTGGGGGACCTGAGGAAAGACAGACAGATGGCCAGAGGAGGGGTGGACAAAAAACTGCTTGGAAAAGGCTTAGCATAGAAACCATGTGAGAAAATGGACATGGTGGAGAGGGCCCTGATATAAACTGAGCTGACTTGTATGAAACTTTAACTAACATTATCCTGTGCCTTGGCTACAGGTGCCCAGCCAAGCCAAGGAAGGCTTCACTTCAACCTTAGAACTTTATATTTTATAATTAAAACAACATGCCATGATCTCATTAAATCAACCAGAACTCAGCTCAGGGGATGATATGTGGTGCAGATATCATACTAAAATGCTAGCATGCAAAATGGTCAAATGCCTTATTCCCTGATCTCTGACCTTTTGTTTCTTTTCCTTATGCTTCGCATATGAGGGAAATCACTCATTCTTAGCTAATTGGTTTATGTAGCTTTTCTATTATGATGTAAGTTCTATATATCCCTATTAAGTAATATACATATAGCTAGATATATTGATTTATATAAATGATAAATTAGTTATGTTCCTTCTTTAATGTTTTCTTTGCAATTTGTAACCTAGTGATCTAACTTTAGATTTGTTTTTATAGATGTGTATGTCATATTTAATGAATTGCATATATTTAACCAACATTCATTTTTGGGATAAAATCCACTTGATTATTAACCATTGATATATTGTTGAATTTTGTTTGCTAATATGTTCTGAGAGTCTTTGCCAAGGAAATAAAATAATACATAAAGAAACAATATCAAATATTATTTGCCAAGGAAATAAAATAATACATAAAGAATCATATCAAATATTTCAAGCTAGAAAGTTGTGAAGGTGGATATAAAATATATATAAATATATATGTATATATAAGTATATATATACAAAATACAAAATATATCTGTTTAAAGAGAAAATCAAGAAATATAAAAAATACTGGAGACAAAAGTGAATAAATACAAGAAGCACCAGAATTAACGGATACAAAAAATGAGTACCAAGTAAAGTTTTTTTTAGCAAACTGGCTTATATCAGTAAATAAAAAAGAGCTCAAATAATTAGCCTAATGACAACTCTCAAAAAATAGAAATAAAGTATAAAGGGGCAATACTAAAAATGAAAGTTCAAATCAATATTTTATAAAAGAAAAACACAGTTTGAAAGAGAAATGAATCTAATTAGATGTTTTTCTTAAAGAATATAAAACATTGATAACTGCTTTTTTAGGTTCATGTCGAAATAAAAAAAAGAGGGTGCTGTGTTTATTGCACAGTGGTAGGGCCTAGCATGTAGCCTATCCAGGATGGTCTCCCAAGCAA
The DNA here is from genome assembly GCF_024139225.1 of Suncus etruscus. Classification (NCBI taxonomy): domain Eukaryota; kingdom Metazoa; phylum Chordata; class Mammalia; order Eulipotyphla; family Soricidae; genus Suncus; species Suncus etruscus. Next base: position 82,115,510 of record NC_064858.1, read on the forward strand.
GGAGCAATTTCTGAGCACATAGCCAGGAGTAATCTCTGAGCATCACTAGGTGTTACCCAAAAACAAACAAACAAAATTTAAAAAAAAGAAAAAGAAAAAGAGAAAACTCAAATATTAAAAAAAATGTAAGGAACTGAGACTACAGAAATGAAAAAAAAATGTACAAGTACACTATGAACAATTGCATTCCCTTAGAGAATTTAGTAAAATTTAAAAACATAGAATCCTATGGGTGTGGAGCTGGAGAGATAACATGAAGTTAGTGTGTTTGCCTTGCATTCAGAAGGATGGTGTTTCGAATTCTGGCATCCCATATGGTCCCCCAAGTCTGCCAGGAGCGATTTCTGAGCATATAGCCAGGAGTAACTCCTAAGCTCTGCTGGGTGTGACCCAAAAAGAATCCAATGAGTGTTCACGATCAATAAGAAAAAATGACATTGATGCTCATTACTAATTGTGTAGGATGGACATCCTAGCAGTAATAAAAAATCCTCACCCAAACTAAAATCCATGTTCATATGGATGTACTAGTGAGCTATTTTAGATTTTCAAAGAATAGTTATTAGCTATACTTCACAAGATTTTCTATAAAGGCATTGAAACAATTCTTTCAAATAACTTCTGTGAGTTTACATTACTCTGATGCCAAAATCAGTTGTTATTAAAATAGAAAAATACAAGGCAGGATAATAAGGATGAGGACTAAGGATCTTGTTTTGCAGTGACATCTAGGGGTTTCCTTGTCATTTCATTCATCCCCCATTTCATTTTCTGCACATCATTATCAACCCTGAAGACCACTGGGAATGATCCCTGAGCACAGAGCCATAAGTAATCCCTAGGATCTGCTGGGTGTGTTTAAACAATAAATAGACTTAATAAGAGAAAATAATATAAAAATAAACAACAATAAAAATGCAAAATAACAGTACTAATCAAATTTTCTGATGAATGTCAATAAACTGGTAAAGGGGGGGTTGTTATGTTTATGATTGAAACCCAACTACAATCATGTTAGTAATCATGGTGCTTAAAAAAAGATATTATTTAAAAATAAAATAAAGGGGCCAATGAGGTGGCACTAGAGGTTAGGTGTCTGCCTTGCAAGCGCTAGCCAAGGAAAGACCATGGTTTGATCCCCCGGTGTCCCATATGGTCCCCCAAGCCAGGGGCAATTTCTGAGAGCTTAGCCAGGAGTAACCCCTGAGCATCAAATAGGTGTGGCCCAAAAATTAAAATAAATAAATAAATAAAAATAAAATAAAATAAAATAAAATGAATTCAATATATTGATATATAAAGTATATTTGTATAAAGTACCCTGTGTTACAATTTAAAAATTATGTTTTAATATGTATTTAATTTTACAATTTGTCATTATACTATACATTATATACAATATATTATGTTATATACATTAAATACATTATACTATTACAAAGTTTATAATTTGTCATTATACTATATAAAATCTATAATTGTTATTGTAACTAAATATTAAATATGATACATCAACTATATATGCTATTGTTTATGATTATTATAAAATCATACAATTTTAACAAAAAGTAAATTTATCTACAGATTTTATACAAATATTACAAAGGGCAGGTATAGAGGAAATATTTTCTATATCATTCTATAAAGCCTACATTACTTTACTAAATTATTACTACACTGCACTATACTACAGAATAGAAATAGTTTTCTAACGTATTTCTAGTACATTGTGCTTGACTATATAAGGTTTATGTGAAACTAAAATTCTGTGGATTAATATACCCTCACATCATTAGTAACACTTATATTAAAAATAGACCACAGATATCAAATAAAACTTCTCAAAAGTCATTAAAGAGCTCATAAGAGAAGATAGAACTTAAATTAATGGCTTTTTAAATTAAATACCATACACATGATTTATTAAAGAAATAATGGGTAATAAAATACTATCACTAATATTTATTACACTTATTAATATTACTAGAAACTATGCTCATAAATACATTGTAAAATGAGAACAAAATCATAAATAAAGTAATAGAAAAAAGCACATTTAATAAATATCCTTTAATTAAAAAACCAGAAACCACTAACTCATCATGAAAAAAATGATTATAAATGCTTTTATAATTATTTTAAATGATCTTAAAATTTGTTAAATATGTATTTTCATAAGAATACCCAATTAGTGGTTTAGAATTTACTTTAAAAACTAATATTCAGGGCCAGAGTGCTAGCACAGAAGTAGGGCATTTGCCTTGCACTCAGCCCTTCCAGGATGGACCCAGTTTTGATCCCCAGCATCTTTTACAGTCCCAGAGACCTGCCAGGAGATATTTCTGAGTGCAGAGCCAGAAGTAACCCCTAAGCATTACAGGGTGTAGCTCAAAAACCAAAACAAACAAATAAAAAGACAAAAAAATAATATTAACTAAATCCCCAACATAAATTCAATGGCTCTCATTGCATTTTATTTTATAATACTGATTATAAGAAATGTTGCATATATATTTTTGGGCTTACACACTGATCACACAGTAATTAAGTTACCTATGCTTGGCGGGCATGATGGTTATAGTTGAAGTTTAAAACAGAAAAACTAGTTCAGGGAAAAGTTTGGTTGAGATAATATTGGGAAAATAATTCTATGGAATGACAAACTGTATTATGGGCATTCAGAAAAGTACATGAATTCTCAGTCAGGACTGCTCCAAAGAGGATCATGCTGTGTCATGCTATTCCATGAATTCAACTTCAGGCTCATATGTGTAAGGAATAGGCTCAGCTGTTTTTTACTAATTGACTCATATCAAGATATTTATGTTTGGGGCAGGACAGTGGTAGGGCATTAGTTTTGTAAGCGTCCAATCCCAGAGAGCCCAGTTCGATTTCTGCTATTTCTTATGATCCTCCGTGTCTGCCAGGAGTGATTTCTAAGCACAGATCCAGAAGTAACCCCTGGGCACGGCCGGGTGTGACCCCCCAAAATATGTATTTTTATTGCAAAGGCTTATAAAATTGCAAGAGAATCTAAATGTAGAATAAAAAATAAAATTATAGAATCTACACGTTGAGTGAGGCTGCACAGGCACTATTTCTAGGCCAATGGGTTTGATGAAGCAGAGGATTGGTAGAGAAATAATAAACAGCAGTCAAAAAAAGATATTCATGGGCCGGAGCTAAAGCATAGCAGTAGGACTTTTGCCTTGCACGTTGCTGACCCAGGACAGAACTTAGGTTCGATCCCTGGCATGCCATATGGTCACCCAAGCCAGAAGCAATTTCTGAGCACATAGCAAAGAGTAACCCCTGAGAGTCACTGAGTATGGCTCAACCCCCACCAAAATTAACTTTAACAACAAAAAAATCAGAAAAGATATTCATTCGTTGGAGTTATCTCTCTGTATTTATATGACTTTTCTCTGCCATGCGTTCATTTTTGCTGAGCTCTCCATGATCTGCCTATCCCAGGTCTTTCTCAAAGAGTCTGTTCCTAGCCTCCAGGCAGACTCCTTTCTTTATTTTCCAGAATCCCACCCACCAGGGTGGGGGAAGGTCCGTGTAATCTAGGTGGATGTTTACATACAAAAAGAAGCTGTTTGGGGGAAAAAAGGAAGTTATACCTAAATAGCTAAATTAATCTTAAAATAGGGCAAAGAGTGTGAAGGAAGTCAGAGAAATAGATCAGAGGTTAAGGGGAATGCCTTGCATGAGGTCAACCACAACTTGACTTATTATTTTATTCCAAAGAATTGAAAAGTGCATTTCTGAAGGCCTGTGAGCATCAACGAGTGTGGTGTTGGAGGTTCTATGCACAATAAAGTGTTCTAGACCATTACATGTACCTTGGGGTCATATAACACCTTATCCTAGGATCCAGAGATTGAACTTCCAGTACAGTTGACAGATACAGATGGGTCACAAAGCTTCCTTATATCCTTTTTGAAGGCTACCACAATCCTGCTCCAAAAATAAACAACAACAACAACAACTAAATGGGATTACCAACACTTTTAAATTTTAAACCATAATATAAAAAATTAATTAAAAAATTTACAAGAAGAACTAAAGGAGCTACTTTTAAACCAGATGTATCTCACAAACACATCTTTCCTAGAGATAGATGGCACAAAACTCATTGACAATATTCTCTCTCAATGTCAATGGGCTACATGAACAAATTAAAAGATAAGAATGCAATATTTATTAGAAAATTGAACCCAAGAATCTGCTGCCTGAATAAAACACAGGTGAAAAGTAAGAGAGCTAAGTCAAAGTTTGGAAGACAATGATGTAAGCACACAGCTCAGTAGAAAAGGCTGGAAGTTTGTGGTAGCATACTGGTGTCAGTCAAAATAGATTCAGGCTCAATAAGGTTATAAAAATCAGTGAGGATGGTTTTTTTATAATTAAAGAGAATTAATAGAGAATTCACATTCCTTATGTACCCAATGATGTACAAGCAAAATACATGAAACAACTGATTAAAGACATTGAAGACATTACATTAGGTGAGGAGTTTGACATTGCTCTGTCAACTCTTGATAGACCCATGAATAATGATCAGTAGAGAATACTAATTTTACAGGAAAATGAAAAATAAGAGCTTAGTATTTATATAGCTTTCTACTCCTCATAACTTAAACATATTATTCTCTGGTGCAATTGGGACATTCTCCAAACTATACCAAAGCTGGATCATAGAACTTACTTCCTCTAAGACAAGAGAATAAATATTATACTAAGTGTCTTCTCAGATAATAAAATGACAGTGTGAATCAAAAAGAGAAATGGGAAAATAACTCAAAGCCTGGAAAATAAAATGCTCATTACTTTAATAACCAGCAGATCAGAGAAGACGCAAAAGAAAAATTCAAATCATTCCTGGAAATAAGCCAAAATGAAAACACAGCTTACCAAAACTTGTGAGATACAAAAAAAAAAAAAGCAATATTGTGAGGAAAATAAATAGCTTTGCCAGTATTCATCAGAAATAAAGAAATGGGTCATATAAAGAACTTGACAAAGAATTTAATAAATTGGATAATAATCAAAAAAAAGAAACTTAAAGGAGGTTTAGGAGGAAATTAATGAAGTAGGATAGAAATATACAAAATTACTAATGAAAACTAGACCTATTTCTATGAAAAAATAAATAAGATGCATAAACCGGTAGGAAAAATAACAAAGAAAGATAATGAACTTTTATATGCTGAAAATAATACCACAGAAATTCAAAAGACCATCAGAGATTAGTTTGCAGAACCATATGTCACAAAACAAGTAAACTTAAAAAAAATAAATGGATAGATTCTTAGAGTCTGTTAACCTTTCAATAACTAATTAAGAAGACATGGAACAAGTGAAAAGACCTTGAATATCAAACATATTAAAATGGTAATCCAAAGCTTACAAAAATATCAAAAGAGACTTGCACAGATAGCTGTCATTTTGGATTAAAACCAAACTATTGCCTCCATTACCCAGAATCACCTCATCAATCCACATGATTCCCTTTGGGAACATAATTCTGACCAAATTTTAGGTATTTTGGTTTTGGGGCATATATCTCCAGGGCATTTTGGAGTGAGTGTAAGCACCCTACCCTATCCTTTCCTTCTTACAGGATATCTGGCAACTATTAACAGGCCCCCAAACTCAAATGCAATATTCAAAGTGGGACAGCTCCATGAACACAATCTATTCTCAAACTTCTCTGGAAACAAATGTAACATAATCACTTAGTTAACTATGTGATTAATTTTTATAATGATTTAAAAAAAGACTTGCTTGCTGCAAAGTTTTTTCATGGTTATACAGGAAACTGAAGAAACAAAAAAAAAGCTACCAATGTTTCTTTAAAGCAAATAACACTTAAAAACCAAAAGGAGACAAAGATTTATGAAAAAAGAATTATAGACCAATATCCTTGATGGACATAGATGCAAATATTGTCAACAGAAACTAGAAAATAGTATATAACAATCAAAATTATAATATGCAATGATCAAGAGGCAATAGTTTCAGATGCAAGAATGGTTCAAATACACAAGTCAATCAATAGAATATTATTTAAATAAAAGAAAAATGAAAAATCATATTATCATATTAATGAATGCCTCAAAATACTTGTGAAGTTCCAGTAACCACTCATGATAAAAATCTCATTCAGGTGGAATTGAAGAACATTTTCTTAATGTATAACAAGCCAACAGTAAACATTATACAAAATAGAGAAAATTTAAAAGGCTAATTCCAAGATAAAGTAAAAGCCAAGATTCCCATTTTGACCATTTCAATTTAATATAGCAGTTGACATATTTGCCATAGCAATTAGTCAAGGAAATAATATTAAGGGCATTCATACAGAAAATCAAGAAATCAAGCTCTCAATATTTGGGGATGACATGTTACTATATTTATAAAATCTTTAATATTTCCCAAAAGTCTGTTATCTACAACTTATAGAGTAAAGTGACAAGTGGTGTCGGCACAACTGGCTAGCCACTTGCAAAAAAGCGAACTTAGACCTCCAGCTAACATCATGTACATAAAATCCAAATGGATTAAAGAACTGGGTATCAGACCTGATACCATAAGGTATATAGAACAAGTAGGTATAACACTCCATGACATTGAGACTAAAGGCATCTTCAAGGAGGAAACTGCACTCTCCAAACAAGTAAAAGCAGAGATTAACTGATGGGAATATATTAAGCTGAGATCTTCTGCACCTCGAAGGAAATAGTGCCCAAGATACAAGAGCCACCCACTGAATGGTGAGAAACTATTCACCGAATACCCATCAGATAAGGGCCTTGTCACCAAAATATACAAAGCACTGACAGAACTTTACAAAAAAAATACCATCTAAGCCCATCAAAAAATGGGAAGAAGAAATGGACACTTTTATAAAGAAGAAATACAAATGGCCAAAAGGCACATGAAAAAAATGCTTCACATCACTAATCATCAGGGAGATGCAAATCAAAACAACTATGAGGTACCATCTTACACCACAGAGATTGGCACACATCACAAAGAATGAGAACAAGCAGTGTTGGTGGGGATGTGGAGAGAAAGGAACTCTTATCCACTGCTGGGGGGAATGCAGTCTAGTTCAACATTTATGGAAAGCAATATGAGATTCCCCCAAAAACTGGAAATTGAGCTCCCATATGATCCAACTATACCACTCCTAGGAATATACCATAGGAACACAAAAATACAATACAAAATTCCCTTCCTTACACCTATATTCATTGCAGCACTATTTACCATAGCAAGACTCTGGAAACAAGGAAGATGCCCTTCAACAGATGAATGGCTAAAGAAACTGTGGTACATATACACAATGGAATATTATGCAGCTGTCAGGAGAAATGAAGTCATGAAATTTTCCTATGCATGAATGTACACAAAATCTATTATGCTGAGTGAAATAAGTCTGAGAGAGAGAGAAAGAGAGAGATATAGAAAATTGTCTCATTCATCTATGGGTTTTAAGAAAAATGAAAGACATTCTTGCAATAATTTTCAGACAAAAGAGAGGATGTCTCGAAGTTACAGTCACTTCATGAACCTCACCACAAATAGTGATGAGTTTAGTTAGAGAAATAACTACATTGCGAACTATCCTAACAATGAGAATGTATGAGGGAAATAAAAAGCTTGTCTAGAGTGCAGGTGGGGGTGGGGTGGGGAGGAGGGATATTTGGGACATTGGTGGTGGGAATGTTGCACTGATGATGAGGGGGTGTCCTCTTATATGACTAAACCCAACCACAATCATGTTTGTAACCAAGGTGTTTAAATAAAAAATATTATTTAAAAAAAAGAAAAATATATCAAGTATATTGAGTAAAGCAAGAAAGTAAATGATATGGTACTACATGTAGAAAATCCCAAGACTACACAAAAACATCTATAAAACAACAGTTTTTACAGAAAAGTATCAGGCTAAAAATTAACATATAGAAGTATACTGTTTTCTTATATATTAATAATGTAAAAGAAGAAATTTTTAATAAAAAAGATCATTCAAAATTTTGACTCAGAAAATAAAGTACATTATAATTAACTAAAAAGGTTAAATATATATAAAGAAAATTTTAAATTATTCAAAATTAAAGAGGACATGAAGAAATGGAAATATTAGATTTATTAAAATGGCATACTCTCCAAAAATTTAAGCATTCAAAGAAATTTCTTTATAAATATTCACTATGTTTAACAAAGAAAACATGCCTTGAAAGTTTATATGGAGCAGTAAATGTTCTCAAATAGCTAGCACAATTCCTAACTTCAAACTATGCAGAAAATAGCTGACTAGAAGTTAGATCAAAGAGAAAATCCAGAAAGAAATAAAAAAAATTTTGAGACTAAAGATAATAAAGAAACAAGTTAACAATATCTATGAAATGCAACAAAATTATAAATTAGGAAGAACTCATAGTGATAGAGGCCTACATAATAAATAAAGAAAAAAATAAAGCCAACATACTGAAGAAACACCATAAATATTTGGAAAAACAACAACAAAGAAACAAAACAATAGTACACAATATAAATGTAAAAATGATCAAAAACATATTATATAAAAGATGAAAATAATGCAAATAATCAAGGAAACATTAAGTCAATGGTTGTTCAAAAGAATAAATAAGAAAAACAAACCTTTGGCGAGACTCACAAGGAGATAAAAGAAAGTGCTCAAAAAATCAGTTCAGAAATGACAGAGGAGAGTTTACACAGGACCTCCATAATCCAAAATGTTATGAGTTTATAATAAACAGTTGTACTCCATTAAACTAGAAAACCTAGAAAAATGAACAGATTTCTGAAAACATATAATCTAAATGAGGAGTAAGTAGGGAACTTGAACAGGACAAACAGAAGGAAGAAAATTGAAAGAATAGTTAAGAATTTTCCCAAGAATAAAAACACAGACTGTTTGGGTTTATGGTTGAGGTTTATCATTTGATAAATTCAGAGAATTACAACTATTGATCCTTAAATTCTAAAAAATATTGAAGATATTGAATATATATATATATACACTATTTAGATTTGGAAACTAATATGCTGAGTGAATTAAGTTAAGGGGAGTGAGATAGATACAGAATTGTCTCATTCATATATGGGAGTTAAGAAAAATAAAAGACATTATTGTAATAATACCCTTAGACAATAGAGATGAGGGTTGGAAGAACTGGTCTATGATATGAAGTATACTACAAAGAGTGGTGAGTACAGTTAGGGAAATAACTACACTAACAACTATCATGTCAATGGTAGTGAGTGAGAGAATTAGAATGCTTATTTCAGTACAGGAGACATTGGTGGTGGAAAGGTTACACTGGTGAAAGGGGGGTGTTCTTTTTTATAACTGAAACCCAACTACAAACATATTTGTAATCATGGTGCTTAAATAAAGATATTATTACAAACAAATAAAATAGCGCCCAAACCCACTAAGTACCTAGAAATCAACTTGACAGATGAAAGAATTATACTAATGAAAACTTCAAAAATACTTAAGAAAGAAATAGGAAAAAAACTAAAATATAAAAAAACATTTCATCCCCATGGAAAGAAAAAATCAAGGTTATCCAAATGACCACCATACCTAAACTACTATATATATATAGATTCAATGTAATCCTTATCCAAATTCAGGCAACGTTGTTTAAGACTTAGAACAATAAGTTATAAAGTCTGTGTGGATTATAAAAGACCATGGATAGTTAAAATCATACTGAAAAACAAGAAACTGGGAGGCATCTCATTAGCCAAATTGAAGCTGTACCAGAATGCCAAAGTAGTCAAATTAGCATGGTATTTGAACAAAGGACAGACTTTCAGAAAAATGGGTTAGAATAAAATATCTGTGACAACCCTGGGAAATGGGAGCTGCACAGATGGCATGGAGAGCCTGGGTCATAGCGATTCAGCTCCCAGACACATATTTCTTTAGGTGCTACTTCAAGTAAGGTATATTCCAGGCTAAGGCTAAAATCACATACGAAGAATAATACTTTAGTGTCTGTTCTGCTGCAGCTTAGAATTTTGTACAAGGAAAACAAAATATAAAAAAGAAAAGACAGGGCATGTTAAAATATTCATCATGTGCCAATACAAAAGGTGGAGATAATGTATATAAAGAATAAAAGTTCGAACAATGTATGGTTTCCTCTCAAAATGACTTTTTAAAATAAATTGCCATTAATATTTAATGAGACATGGATTTAGAGGCAAATAATTAGTGTTATTAGAATTTACAATGATTTTGAGAGATTGAAAGAAAATTAATGGTGTTTATTTAACAGAAAATCTTTAAATATGATAAATTTAAGGAACTTGAAATTAGAATAGTGAGGAGCTTCTTAGGACTCTCATAATTCCATTTGATTCATAATTTATTTAGTTTTTATGTGTAATTTATCAAACCAGGACATAATCAAAAATTAAATTTTAGAAAAATAATTTTATATCCTTCATATAAAATACTTTAATAAAAAGATTTACTATAAAAAAAGCCCTGTATATTTAGAATCCCACTACAGTGGTAAGAATAGGGAGGGCTCACAGGCAGTTGATTAGGGCAAATTTTCTGCTTGTGCTCAATTTGAGTTCAATCCCTAGCACCACACATGATCTCTGAATCTTGCCAGAACAGATCCTTGAGCACATAGTCAAAAATAAGTCCTGAATAAGTCCAAAAACTAAGTCTAAAATAAAGAGAAATAAATAAAAATAAGTGGAAGGAAATGGGTTTAGAATAATGGTTAGCACAGCTGTGATCACACAGCTTTTTATATAAGATGCTCTCTGGATTTTATATTGCCATGGATTTTGCATACTTATATCTGTATTAGTTCGTATTTAACTGTGCAATATAAAGTAGCAGCTATTAAATTCATCTCTAGGTCTATCCATAATGATATGATTTGTCCAAGTGATTTGTGTGCCATGCTTCTTTCCATGTTTTCTGCTAATAAATATATAGATTAAAGATAGAAGATATAACTTGTAACTCTTGATGAATTTATAGATCCTTACCTCCATAAAACAAGCCAGTAAAATATTATCCAGCTGTGTTACATATCGTAATTATTTCTGCCTACCTGGTCAGGGTTCATTCTTGGCTGTGTTCATCAGACTAGATGCTGTGAGAATTATAACCTGGGCCTCCAGCAAGCAAAATATGTAAGTTAGTTGTGAGCTACAGGGCATAATAGTCAAAGTTTATCAAATGTATTGGATTTGATGACAATTTTTGTGTATTAAGGGTTGAGATATATAAAAGACAAAGATAGGATTGAGCAGGTTTATGCGGACTATCAACCCATAATGTTGATGCCTGAGGAAGAAGCTTAGCTGTAAGGATATTGTAAATGCTTTATCTCTCTACTCCAGAACATTCTCCCTTTGAGAATAAAGACTTGATAGTGCAACAGTCTAGCCTGGATAAATTAATATAATTAGGCATTTGATCAATGAAAGTTGTTCTCTTTTTGATGATTATTGATTTTAGGCAATAAATATTATATAAAGAAGATTGTCAAGCGTCTCTGTCTATCAGGCTGTGAGCTCTCTAATCTCATGCTCTTTCTCTTATTTCGGTCTCTTAGTCCTTACAGTATCCCTGCTTCAGACCTGTTCACTGAGGACCTAGGGTTAGTCCTTTACAAACAATTATTCCTGAAAAAAAAAAATGATTGGAAATAAACTGCAATGAACAAAGAACTCAGTTTCTTTATCTGACAGTTACTTTTATGGGTATATCTACTTGTCAAAAGTGACCAAAATATATAAATGTGATCATAGTCTTATCTTAATATTAAAGTTTATAAAATATTTTAATATTATATGCTGCACTGACTTATAATTTATCTGTAATAGGATGACTTTGTAATTAAATGTAAAACGGTAAGTGATCTTAAGTGTAATTTTTTTGTAGAATCAAACAAACTTTTACAAAGTTTTGATTTAGACACATAGAAGCAGGTGTGAATATATTTACTTGTTTGTCTTGAGAAGTTCATGGATTCTCATATTCTAAACCTAATTTTATGTGGAAATCTTTGGATTTTTGAACTTTAAACTCAGTAGGTACTACAATCTAAGTTAATTATAAATATATTCCTGTTTTGGTGTTGAGGCATGGTAAGGTAACATATAACATGAAGTGATGTGAAATAGCATGCCTTAAATATGAAGTTTTATTAAACAAGGAAACCTCAATTAAATATTATAAAATTAAAGGCACACATAAAAATAAAAATTAGTAATTATATGAAGAACTACTTGAACAAAAATTAATTACTATTTATTTCATTTTTAGGGATTTCACCCGACAGTAGTAGGAAAAATGCTATGTGAAGGATGGACTTTAAGAATTCAATCATGAAAAGCTTGTGCTCTACAACTTAAGTCATTTCTCTAACACTCAGATTTTCATTTTTAAAGATTTAGTAGACTTTGGTAGAAGTTAGTCGCGGTTGCAAAAGTGTATTGTTTCTTTGATGGTATGTGTGATGTAGTGACAAATATTTTGAAGAAATATAAAATAGTACTCAATTAATACATTTCAGCACCTATAATTGTACCTAAGATATATTAGTTGTATATAGTCAATGCTACTTCTATAATAATATAAAAATCAAAGGTTTATGTTTATTCATATGCAGCTGTTTCAACTATGTAGTCATATTTTCAGACTTCAATTTATAGATTAAATCATTTTTTCACTTATTCAATTTTTGTATTTTAGCATCTGTGCTTACCAGTCTCCAGAGAAATATTTCCTTTTTAAAAACATTTTTTAAGAAATTAATTCTCTTGAGAGAGTGGTAGAATTATAAAATAGATTACAATCCTTTTAATGTAAAATTGCAAATGTAACAATATGGCTTCTCATATTTTGAGGACCAAAATATCTTAAAGTAAAGAACAAGTATTAACTTCTATTTACATTTCATTTTTAAACTTCAAAAATGTATTCTTTTTGTTTATAATATAGAAATACCTGGTTTCTAGCTAAATATAATAAAAGGTTAAACGTGGTCAGATTTTTCAAAATGAGAAATAAAACTAGGTAAGTTTATTATTATGATAAAACTTGCATCTTTCATCATGAGGATACTTTACTAGAAATAATGTGATTTTGCTAAGAATCAGGTAGAAGTATGAGGGCAGGCAACCACTAGGAACATTCTTTGTGTATATTCATGTCAAAAAAATCAGGAATTAATTTTATGGTAGTGGAATTAAGTTTTGAAAATATTATTATTTTTTAAATGTGAATTCAGTAGACTCTAGTGCTTAGTGCAGAAATAAAATGACTCATATATGTGCTGATTTAGTATGGCATTATTTAAGACCTGTCATTTAGAAAGAATTTTAGTGTTTTTTATGTTTTTTATGTTTTTTATGTTTATTAAGAAACTTGTGATCTTTAATGAAAACTGTATAGACATCTTTCAAAATATGAACAGAATTTCAGAAATTTTCTTTTTGAAATCATTGTGCTATTTCTTCTTGATAATTTTGTGCAATTGCCAGTGATATTTTTATATGTGGTTATTATAAATACTCTGAGTTATCATTGGAACTATGTATATGTCCTGAACTAGAGAACTCTTAATTTAATAAGGTTATAATAAATATAAGAGAATAAAATATTTAAAAACAATTTATCTAATTTTAATTTACAGAAGTAATCTATCTTTTACTTTAAAAATCACTGAAGCATTGTAAAAACCCTTGGGATTTTAGACAAAGTTGGAAACAATAGCTATTTAAGTCATTTGAAAAAAGTTTTACAGTAGAATTAAAAAGAAAAATTGTGTTATTATTTGTAATTATTCTAATTTAGTGTGAAGTAATTTTACCTTATATTTTATTCTAAAGACTATCCATATAAGAATGCATATTTCCTCTATATCCTTTGAAAGTGTATATACCTCATCATTATTGATATTATGATCTTCTCTTTATAAGTAGAAAAAAGAAACTGACAAAGATTAGTAAAATACTTTCAGGAAAAAAAGAAAAATATGAGTGAATCATTTCATCATTATTTAAATTGTAAAGGTTCAGAATTTTGGTAAAGCTATTACTTATATTCTATACTTATGAAAAATGAATGATAAATTGATATTTATTGTAAACTTAAAAAGTTAATATTATTTTTCTTAAAAAATTCAAAATCAATCATGAAGGATCATAAACCCAGAGGAAGCAATGTTTACCAAAGTCGGATTTATTCCCAACAATGTTAAAAAATTATTAACTTACCTAAAAAATGTTTGTTTTAAAGGTTTCTTGATGTTGTATAGCTTTAAGATCAATTGACAAGAGGACAGTTTAGCTATTTGATTTTTATTTCTTAAAATTACACTAAGTGAAATATAGAATGATAGATGATTTCTGGTTGTTCTCTGCAATGTGTTGAATATGATTTCCAAACTAGCAAAAGAACATAAAACAAAGCAAAATGACTCAGGCTAGATAAATACCATGATAATTAACCAGAGAAAGCTTGATTAAGAGAAAAAGTGCAGTAATAGTTTTGGTGATGGGGTAGCACTATATGTTTGTGACTGTAATTCTTATGTACGTATAGAAGCATGATACTAATCACCTGAGATTCTATAATATTATAAACAAATGATTAAGGCAAAATAATAACAGAACTATAGATAATTTATACATACAAATAAATATAGTTTCTATATTAAATATGGCATATTAGTTAGCCTCTTATATGCCATATAAAATTAGCATTATATAACCACCTGAGATTCTATAATTTTATAAACAAATTATAAAATACAAAATATGAATTAAACTATGTACATATAAATAAACATATAAATGATTAAATTGAATATATAATAAATGCACAATAATTCATGATATTGGAATCATGAATTATTTTAATTTTAATACAAAAGGAAATAAAGAGCCATTAGAGAGCCTAAAAGGATGAAATAGTGGATAGAGGTGTAGCTCATGTTTTTCTTAATTACTTCCAATGTGGCTCTGGTATACCCCAACATGGACTAACAAATACCACATACCCAAATCAAACACAGAAACATAAGACCTGCTTAGTACTACTGGGTAAAGCAGCTGAGGAGAACTTTATAATATTTGCTGTAAACTAAATAAGTAGGGTCAATTATAAATACAAAAGTTAAATTATTTTGCTTTCTTTTTGTGCCTTTATGTCAGATATATTTTATATTTTTTAGAAATAACTGAATGTAAAAGACGAGAAAAGAAAAAGTGGGATTTCATTTTTATTCACGAAAATGAGTAAGATTGGTATGAATGTTACAGGCTGTTATTGTTTACTAAACAAAGATGTAGTTTCTTGGTGTAAGTTGCTTCTGTGCTTATAGAGGTATTTAAAATAATAGTTATGTCACATAGCTTTTTCTCTTTTGAGACTTATTTCTATTATTATTTGTTCTTTTAAATAGAAGCCAACTATGAGAAACCACACAACCGTGACCACATTTATTCTTCTTGGACTGACAAATGATCCACAATTACAGGTGGTAGTTTTTGTTCTTCTTTTCTTCACATACATGTTAAGTGTTGCTGGAAACCTAACTATCATCACACTCACCCTACTGGTGAAATTCTTTCTTCGAAATTTCTCATTTTTAGAAATCACATTTACAACTGTCTGCATCCCCAGATTTCTTGTCAGTATGGCAACTGGTAATAGGACCATTTCTTATAGCAGTTGTATAGCACAGTTGTTTTTTACTATTCTCTTGGGTGCAACTGAATTTTTTCTTTTAGCTGCCATGTCCTATGACCGTTATGTGGCCATTTGTAAACCCCTTCATTACATGACCATCATGAATAACAGAGTCTGTAACATGTTGATTTTTGCTTCCTGGTTATCTGGTTTCCTAATAATTTTTCCACCACTCACTTTAGGTCTCAAGCTTGATTTCTGTGCCAAAGAGATAGATCATTTCTTCTGTGATGCTTCCCCTCTATTACAGCTCTCTTGCACAGACACAACAACAATAGAACTAATGGCACTTTTATCAGCTATTCTGACACTACTGGTTACACTGGTGTTAGTGGTACTCTCCTACACAAAGATCATTAAAACCATTCTAGCTATACCTTCCTCCCAGCAGAGGAAGAAAGCCTTTTCTACATGTTCTTCTCACATGGTAGTTGTGTCTATTTCTTATGGCAGCTGCATCTTCATGTATGTAAAACCCTCTGCCAAAGAAAGGGTGTCTTTAAATAAAGGGATAGCTCTGCTAATTACTTCTGTGGCTCCTATGATGAATCCTTACATTTATACACTGAGAAATAAACAAGTAAAAGATGCTTTTAAGAACATGATAAAAAAGATGGATATTTTGTAATTAAAATGAACCTCATAAATGACAATAAAGACTCATAAGTAAAAGGAAAGAATGGTAGACTGACAATTTTTCTACTAGAATAATATTTTGTTTACATATTTATATAATCTGTATAATCTTCAATATCTAAACATTATTGTATTTCTTTTCATGCTGAGCATATATTTAAAATATATGTCTTTATTTTCAAATAATACTGCCTTTCTTTCATTGACTACTTTTCAAATATTTTTATAGTTATTTGAAGTTTTACTAAGTAGCTATATTTATTTTCTTTGTTATGAAATTCAAATATACACTATTTCATGTTTCATGTAAGTTTTATTGTATTACCTAGATCTGATTCAGCTTGTTATTGGTATTGTTAGAATTGAATTATACTTTACTTGATTCCCAATAAAGACTTAAGTGAAAGAAAATATAAGTATATATATATATATATTTTAATTTTAATTATATTTTTATATTTTGCTTTTTTGTACCACAACCACTGTTATTCAGGTGTCACTCCTAGCTCTTTGCCCAGAGTACACTCCTGGTTTGAGGTTTGAGTTACGTATGAGATACTGGAAATTCAACCCAGGTCAGCCACTTGCAAAATCAACACCCTATCTGCTGCGCCACCACTCTTGCCCTAACGTTATTTATTAATTTTAGTGATATTGAACATAAGCTTCAGATATATTATTTCATCTGTGCTTCTAGTTACATCAACAGCTTTACCACATGTAATCACTACTAAGATTCTTATTTTATATTTACTACATAATCAATGCCTTTCCACCCAATAGGTCTAGTTTTCCTTCACCATTTATTCTGATAACCATTAATTTTATCATATAGTTTAAAATTATAGATTTGGACTGGATATAGTAGATCAGGTATGGTTCTTACCTTGTATATTCTCCACCTGAGTTCAAACCCTGCCAGGAGCCTGTAATCCCTAATCAGAGAGTCTGAGTAAGCCCTGATCACTGCCAGATGTATTTTCACTATAGATTTGCATTTGTTTGTTTTAGATTTTCATTTATTTTTTCTCTATGTACCATATATGTGATTTGCCATTTCTTTATTTTTTTTCTTTTTGGGGAGAATCACTTTGCTCTTATGGTTTATTCCTAGCTCTACAAACAGAAATTACTCCTGGCATTTCTTGGGGACCATCTAAAATGCTAGTGTCAAAGCCAGGTTTGCCAAAAGCAAGGCAACTGCCCTATTTGTTGTGGTAATGTTCTGGCCTTATAAATTCATATTTAATTTCACATTTTATAATCATATGGTTTTACAGAAGCTTAAGTTATGAAGTATTTTTAGAAAATATTGAACAATTCTAGAATGATTAAATCTTTATGTTTCTTAAACATTTATGTAGACTTTTGGCCAATAAAAATAACATGACATTTATCAATGTCCTTATAATTGCCAAGTTTTGAAGTGCATATTATTTCATTTTCAAAAGTCTGTATCATTAGGTTCAATTATGATTACATACCTAAGACATTATAGCACTTAAAACTGATAAGAGAACCCTTTGTGGATGACAAAGTATAGTTCTGGAACTTTCAAGTGTCTTTTATTCTAAATGTCAAAATAATGTGATAATTATGACTGCCAGTCAGGAAACAAACTAATATCATTCTTAATAATTCTTAATAGAAATAAGAAACTAATAATTTCTTAATAAAATAGTGTCTTATTTTATTAAGTTTAAGAAATGGCATAATTAAATTAATTATGAGGTGCTCGAGAGCCTTCTTTTTCAAAGAAAAGAAGCTTGAGCACTAACTATAAGATATAATGATGATCATTTGCAATAAAATATTTACATTTTATATTAAATTTGATTATGTATAAGTATGAACACTTCATTATATTCTATACAATTACTGTTTTGACTATTATAACAAATGTTATAATAATGTAGGAAAAGTTAGGAAAATTTGATGTCAGAGATTGTGAAGAGTTCATTTTCTTTCTTTATCCTCAGGACTGGTTTGGTTTTAGGCATCTTTTATGATTCTTTGCCAAATATCAACAACTTTTGTCTTATTTCATTAAAAACTGCCATTGTTATTTTAATGAGGATTATATTGAATTTGTATAATTGAGTTTGTATATACAATTTGTATATTATATATGGCTATTTTAATCATGTAGATTCTTAAAATCTAAGAACATAAAGCACATTCCCATTTTCTCAAGTTTTACTATTTAAAAATGACATTATATTTTTTATTAAATTCATTTAAAATAAATTATTTTATTAATATCAAATTTATTAAAATAAATTATTAAAAACAAATCATTCTAAACTCTGTGGTTTACAAAACTAATATACAGTTCATGCATAAAACTACTAGCACCATACTCCACCATTGTGTCCACTTGCCCCTTTCTTCTTTTCAATGCCCATTGTCCAATCCATATTCCCACCCACTCATTCTCCCCTGTGTCAATTTTATACTGATTTCTGATTTTTTATTTTTCTATACCTCTGCCTCTATTATTTATCTTCTATGAGTCTTCGTGTCTACATAAAAGATAGATCAATTCTTGTCTCTTTTCTGCCTTGGTAAATTAACATGGTACTCTCCACATGTTCGGTCTACATTTTCCATCATGTAACTTATGAATTCAGATCTAATATTGAGTTTTTTTAATTAATTTTATTCAACTTTTTGAATGACATAAATTAGGATGGGGTCTCAATTTATTTTTCTGGATATATTTTCCCAGCACCATTTGTTGAAGAGACTTTCTATTCTCTGCTTCATTCTTTTTATTCCTTTGCTGAAGACTAAGTGTCCACATACCTTATGATGTGTTCTTGACCATTTTATCTTCTTTCTTTCAGTTTTTGGTTTATATCTGGTAATGATCAGGAATTAATCCTGGCTCTTCATTCAGTTTTCACTTCTGGCAGTTATAGTGGGAACTATATGGGATGCTTGAAATCAAACCAGAGTTGGCCGTGTGTGAAGCAAATGCCTGACCAGTTGTAACATTGATCCAGTCTCCTCTTCTATTCTTTTTTTATTCATTTGTTTCTGGGCCACACACAGTGGCAATCAGGGATTACTCTTGGCTTTGCACTCAGAAACCACTTTGGCAGGCTCAGGGTGCTATCAGTGTTCTATGCCAGGGATCAAACTTGAGTCAGATACATAAAAGGCAAACAGCATACCCACAGTGCTATTGCTTCAGCCCTCCTCTTTTATTTATTTTTTAAGAGTACTTTATTATCTGAAGTGGGTTTGATGCTGGTGGAAGTCTCTAGAAGACTTATATAAAGGGAATGCAGAGAAAGGCAGTTTTTCAGAAAGGAAATCTACAGATATCTTTCTATCTCTGCCAACTGGAAAGAGGTAGGCTGGGGAGTCCTAGGCCTTGCAAGGAGGCAAAGTTAATTCTAAACAGTATACAGGCCTTTCCTCCAAGAAAAAAATATTAGGAGGAGACATGAAGTGAAGTAAAAGACAGGTTCAATTTGGAGGTATTGAGAAATAGCAGGGAGAGAATAAGAGAGAGTAATGAGTAACTTGCTCAAGAGAGAATGAGGGCTTCTTTAAAGGTGAAGAGATTTTTTAGTACTGTTACTCCAGACTCAGGGTTCATGCAACAAAGATCACAAGGTAATGAAAAATAATTCAAAAAAGCATAAGAGTTTTTTCTAGCATGCTAGAGTCACTAGGCAACGACCACCGAGCAAATTTTTGATTCTCTTTTATAGGGAACCTATTAGTTGATTTAGTCTAGGGTGTTTCCTGTTTTTTGTTTTTGTTTTTGTTTTTGTTTTTGGTTATTGGGCCACACCCAGGGATGCTCAGGGGTTATGCCTGGCTATATGCTCAGAAATCATTCCTGGCTTGGGGGACCACATGGGACGCTGAAGGATGGAATTGTGATCCATCCTAGGTCAGCCACTTGCAAGGAAACACTCTACTGCTGCACCACCGCTTACCCCCAGCATTTGATTTTTTTTAAACTGTCATGAGTGTTTTTAAAGGGACTGCAACAATTCTGCATAATTCTTTGACAAGCTTTCCTATTTTTGTTTGTTTGTTTTTGGGCCATACCCAGTGACACTCCCGGGTTACTCCTGGCTATGTGCTCAGAAATTGCTCCTTGCTTGGGAACCATATGGGACACAGGGGGAGATCAAACTGCGTCCATTCTAGGCTAGCGTGCACAAGGCTTATGCCCTTATGCCCTCCACCACAGCTCCTTCCCCATCCATTTTTAACAATAATTTTTATAGTGATCAAAGTGACTTACAAATCTTTCACAGTAATATTTAAGGTACATAGTGACAATGAATCAGGGACATTCTCACCACCATTGTTGTCCTCCCTATACCCCTGTTCCCAGCATCATCCCATATCTCCCTCCTTTGCCCTCCAGAATGCTAGTATAACTGATCCATTTTTTTTATAGTTTGTTGTAGATTTGCTATTGATTCTGTTGTCATTGACTTTTGGTTTCGTGTTTAAATTTGATCACTTTTTATTTCTACTCAATTTTCATAAAACTCTTGGTTCCTGGTAACATCTTTTTCCCCCCTCAATTAATGAGGCAGAACAAGATGGTTCAAGTTATGTGGTTCTGTTGGAAAAAAAAGAAAAGGAAAAGAGAAAAATAAAACAGGCGTTGGGGTCTCAAACTCAATTTACCTGTGGACCGCAGGAGGCAAAGTCAGGGTGATCCTTGAGTGCAAAATCAGTAGTAAGCCTTGAACATTGGGGGTGTGACCCAAACAACTAAAACAAAACAAAACAAAACAAAACAAAACAAAAAGATTTCTCTAGGGAAGAGCCACAAAATATTGTACAGGGGGCCGGGCGGTGGCGCTGGAGGTAAGGTGCCTGCCTTGCCTGCGCTAGCCTAGGATGGACCGCGGTTTGATCCCCCGGCGTCCCATATGGTCCCCCAAGCCAGGAGCGACTTCTGAGCGCATAGCCAGGAGTAACCCCTGAGCGTCACCGGGTGTGGCCCAAAAACCAAAAAAAAAAAAAATATTGTACAGAGGGCTGTTTGTGGCCCGTGGGCCACGAGTTTGAGACCCCTCTAAATGTTATAAATATCAATTTAAAAAAAGAAAGGGAAAAAAGAAGAAAAAATAACAAAAAGAATAAACAAACCAACAACAACAACCTGAAAAACCCAAAACCAGCAGCTACATAAAACAAACAAAAAGCAAAACACACACACACACACACACACACACACACACACACACACACACAAAAGCAAATACCAAAGCCAGCAAGTACAAAAAATGGTTTGTGGTTCTTTTTCTTCCTTTTTTTTTTTTTTTTTTTTTTTGCAACAGTATTGGGGAAATTAGAAAGGAAATTCCCTTGGCCTAAGAGATACCAGGTCTCACACCATTGACACATGCTGTCATGGGAACAACTACAGGCTCCGCACACACTTATTTTTCACACCCCAAAGTCTTTCGATGGTGCCAGGAAATTTTCCGTTCAATTGTGGATGATAAAATCAGGCCTCTGTAGCTAGAGATCTTGGTATTTACTCAAGTTATAGGACAAAGCCTAAGATAGAATCTTTCTTTAAAGTTCTAGAAGTTCGGTTCCATCATGGTTTCTTTAATCAGCCTTCTGTAATTTATCTCTTTTTTCACATAGATACTACCTGGTATGAAGCCTAGGATAGAATCTTTCATTGTGGTTCCAGAAGTTCTGCTCAGTAGCAGTTGTGAAAGTCAGACCTCTGGAATTAGAAATCTTTGTTGTACAAAAGGTTTGCCATTTTTACAATAATGAATCTAACCATTGAATCAAATCTAACAGATAATGTGTTTGTGACATTAGTTAGCAATGACATTGAAAGTAAGTGGACAGTGATTGTATAGTGGTTAGTAATCTGCATTGTGAAAGTAAGTGGATTTTTTGATATAATCATTAATTTTTAATGAATATTTATTTGGTATCCTATTGAAAATATAATCATTTAATCCAAGTTTATAAAATATTTGAAACATTTTCCCCAAATTCATATTTTTTATTTTATGCCTATTCTAAACTGTGGTATAATTTTTATTAATCATGAAATGTACAGAATACAATGCATCACTTTAAAGCATATAAATTGATCTTTTGTTATTTGTTCTAAACGGTATTTTATAACTACTGAATATTTGGGACATAACAGACAACATGTAACAAACAATAAAAGAAAAATGTGATTACAAGATAAGTAATTAAAATATTTGTAGAATTGTTATAAGAAAACTATAAATTTTACAGGTTTTAGAATTGTGATAGTTGATATCATATAGTCTACAATTCAGGGGTCTCAAACTCAATTTACCTGCGGGCCACAGGAGGCAAAGTCGGGGTGATCCTTGAGTGAAAAGTCAGTAGTAAGCCTTGAACATTGGGGGGTGTGACCCAAACAACTAAAACAAAACAAAACAAAAAAAGATTCCTCTAGGGCAGGGCCACAAAATGTTGTATGGAGGGCCATTTGCGGCCTGCAGGCCACAAGTTTGAGACCCCACTCTACATATTAAAAAATTAGGATTGGGGCCAGAGAGATAGCATGAGGTAAGGTGTTTGCCTTGCATGCAGAAAGTTGGTGGTTCGAATCCCAGCATCCCATATGGTTCCCTGAGACTGCCAGGAGCGATTTCTGAGCATAGAGACTGCCAGGAGCGATTTCTGAGCATAGAGCCAGGAGTAACCACTGAGCGCTGCCAGGTGTGACTCAAAAACAAAAAAAATAAGGATATATTATGACACTAAAAATTTTAACAAATACTATTTATAAAAAATAAATATATATTAAAATATAAATTTTAAACTTGTCCACAGAGTTTAAATAGTATAAAATATAAATAATAATAATTTAATACTGGGGGAAATTCTTAAAGATATTAAAATTTACACTAAATATTAACAAAGCTAATAGTCATGATAAGCAAGAAACATTTTAGTAACAATATGGGGAGAATGTCCAGTGGAGCTGGGGGCTTCAATGAAGATGGAAGTGTTATTAACCACAATGGTTTGATTGCAAATGTTTGATAGTTGGACAGGGGGGCGCATATATGGTCCGAGTAAGCAAGGTCCCACGCCCATGACCTATGTCAAAGGTATGCCTTGATGAGTCTCAGCTCCCCAGTGGAGATCAGCAGGGTTGTTGGTAGCAGTGGGCATGCTGAAGGTTTATAGAAGGGCTGCCAGGCAGAGTATCATCCCGCATTTCCCTTAGGCAGAGTCAGTCAGAAACAGGTCCGGCAGGAATGGTGGGCTAGCAGGAGGGGTGACAGGCTGTTTTGAAGTGAATGAGGACAGGACTGCGGGAAGCTGCAGGAAGTCTGTAAGAAAACTGCTTGGCAGGAGGTAAAATGGTTAAAATGGTAAAATGGTTGGTCCAGTTTCCACCTCGAACCTCATCCTGCAGATGGTCAACGCCTCCACCATCACTGACCCTGCCTATCTGCTATTCATCTCAACCACCCTTCTGCTTTGGCGACCCCCTGCCTGTCTCTGACCCCTTCGCTTTGCAATCCAGCCCCAAGCCTCACTTCGGCATCACCTTGGAACAGGTGGTGGAACTTGAACTTTGCCTTTTGGTACCCAATATGATTCCCCCTAAAATTGTAATCAAATTCTTGTCGTTGATTTCTCCTTTCAGTTCATGATTGTCCCCAATTTAACGTTTTTTGCCTGTTTCACTAGTTTATCTCCCCCATTGTTTTACATTTGTTTCTTTAGTCCTAGTACCACTGTGTTTTGGTTGTTTTAATGCCTAAATTGACTGTTAGATCAAACATTGCCTTATTACCTCTTAAATATAATCTTGTGTCTCTCCCCCGCTGCAGTACAAAAATCAAACACTGCCATCACCCTAGCCTTATTAAAAGGCCTAGGTGTTATTGGTGTAAGCACAAATATTTATTCATTGGTTCATACTCTAGAATCTGCTAATGCCTTATAACTGTTGCTAAAAATGTTTACAAACTTAAAGAAGTTTACACTACTGTTGATTTCCTAGCAAAGAGTGCAGAATAACCGCCGTGGTTCAAAATTAACATTTTTTTGAGGGAGGGGGGAATTTGTGTCATCCTTAGAGTAAAATGTTGCTTTTTAAAATAAATTCGGCTTAGCTAGAGATAGCATTCAACACATAGAGGATAATTTAGTAAATAGACAAAAAGATATAGAGCAGAGTGAGAGCTGGTACAAAAATTGGTTTTCTACCACTCCATGGATAACAACAGTGCTCCCAGCCTTTTTGGGGCCCTTCATTGGCGTTATGTTGCTAGTTTCCTTTGGTCCTTGGGCTTTTCGCAAACTCACCACCTTCGTAAAGAATCAAGTGGATGAAGCAACCAGAAAGGACTCAAAGGTTCTGTACCAACAACTATGCACCTCAGAAGACCAGCTGACACCTGACATCTCCCCTCCTGCCAACTCTCCGCCACTTAAGTTTGAAGTTATCGAGGAGCTGGCGCATAGACCTCAATCTGTGCGCTCGCGCCTTGCCAAGCTTTGGAAACGACTGAATCAAGGGTAGCAGATGCGGTGACTGGAAGCCCCACACCTCTTCACCCAGTGTGGCCAGTCCACCGAGGCACGTCTGTCCCTTCTATATTGTATACTAAACAGGGTGAGATGTGGGAGATCGAGCACCCTACATATCAAAGGAACTCTGAATGAATTTTCCATCGCCTGCCTGATTCAAGCCACAAAAGTTTGCATAGCCCCGAACCAACAGAAAACTCTGCAAATAAATTTAGCTCAGCACAAAGAATCTGGCTTAACTAGATGCCTTAACCTTTCCATGGAACCTGTTTTTGTAACTGCTCTCAAGCATGTAGTTATAGATATGTTTTTGTAAAGTTTAAATTATGATCCTTATTGCTTGCACAAAAGATAGATCTAAATGGAAAATAGGCTAAACAAATAATTGTATTTGCGTAAATATCAATTAGCTATTTGTTTAAGAATTTGCTTCCCCTCCCCCCATCCTGCCAGGTTCCTCTTTATCCTTCCCGCCATCAAAATGTGTTTATGCTCCCATTGGTTAAAATTGTTGTACTTGTAAAAAAAATAAATAAAAAAATAAAAGTTTGTGGCTGCAAAAAAAAAATTTACACTAAATATTATTATGAGTACAGATGCAGAAATTCTTTCAAACTATATATGGATGAATTCAATAATAATTCAACAAATTGATCATTATTGACTAAGAATACATTATTGCCTTATCAGTAAAAAATTACATAATTTATTATATTAAAAAGTAAAGTGTTTACTTTGGATTCACCATTCACCTGTGCTCAAGACTTACTTCTGACTTTGTGCTCAGGAATGGTTCCTTGCATGGCTTGGGACCATAATAAGGATTGAATTCTGGCGTGCTGCATGCAAGACAAGCCTACTACCCATTTTATGATGTCTCCAGCCCCAGCTAACTCAGATAACTTATTTACATATATAAAATTTGTGCCTATATTAAAGAGGATTAGAGTACGAAATACAGAAAATACACAAAAGACAGGAAACACCTATATTATGGTGATACATGAGTAGTGATGACTGTGTTAATGCAGAGTTCCCAGTTTATTCAATCAACAGTTTCAAGAGTGAAATGTTGAGTAATAAAGATACTCAGAATCATAAAGTAATAGTTAACTGGAAAGTAGAAGAGAAATAGACTCACCAACAGGAGGAAATTAGTTTAAGACTAAGTGAGATATGGCTCATTTTGTCGACTTTTTCATGGAAACACTGGGTCTTTGTGTTTTTGTGTTTACTTATCGAAGTGTCAGAGGATTTTCACTTCACACAAATGTCCTGTTAATTTATAGATTATTTGTGTTGCTAAAATAAAATTTACATCTTTCTTTTTTTTTTTTTTTTTTTTTTTTTGGTTTTTTGGGCCACACCCGTTTTGATGCTCAGGGGTTATTCCTGGCTATGTGCTCAGAAATCGCTCCTGGCTTGGGGGGACCATATGGGACGCCGGGGGATCGAACTGCGGTCCGTTCCTTGGCTAGCGCTTGTAAGGCAGACACCTTACCTCTAGCGCCACCTTCCCGGCCCCAAATTTACATCTTTCATATTCACTTTTTTCTGGTGAGGAAATGGCTAATCTATGTTTCTATATGCCCCATCTGCATAGATATTTTCCTATTATTGCCCTAGGATTTTGATATACTTCATTTATCTCAGAAAGAGCCTAGAAATTTGCAGGTATTCTTAAAATGTTTTATATAGGCAGCTAAAATGAGTTGCTCGTAGCAGCTAAAATGGAGAAATTAAGGCCTCATGTCTCAACTGGATAATGGCCTTTTTTTTTCTTTGTCTTTGGGAGTAATAGTGTTCAGAGCTTCCTGCAAGCTCAGCATTCACATGTCACTCCTGATGGTACTCAGGATTGAACCTTGTTTGTCCACATATTTGGTAATAGATTCCTACCTATTATATTATCTCTCAAGTATCAGGATAATACATTTTAAAGGTCAAAAACAAATTAGTAACAATGCATAGAAATTTAAGCACAGTGGTTTTGATAATTATATAGCTGTGGCAGTAATCAGTAAGTGTCTTTCAGCAATATAGACTGCATTGAAGACATAGTTCTCTCCTATTCTCTACCTGCTTAGCTGCATATTTGCAAACCACCTTAATCTATCTAAACTAGTTTTACCCAGGGGTATATTCTGACATTTAATGTTTTAGCAAGTGGATGAATTATCACAGGTATACATATTTCCCATCAACAATTTTTGACTCTATCTACTAGTTATTGCATTTAATCTGTAAGTTTATGTTCCTCAAAAGGAGATCCAGAAGGAAGATGATACCAAACCATGTTACTTGATTCATTTTATGGAACCAACTTTCTGGTCATTTGAAGAAACTGACTAAGGGGCAGCCAGCTGCAGAGAGCTACACATGCAAAATAAGGAAATTGAAAATGTCTTTTTGCATATCACCTAAAAGTCAATGTAAGATGACACTTAAGATACAATTAGGTAAAATATAAATGCTCCAGGATCTGGACCACAAAGATATTTTCAAAGCTATCATTCCCTGAATAAAAAAAAAACAAAAACAAACAAAAGAACCAAAATTAAAAAAAATGAGACTAAATCAAGTTAAAAACTTTCTATAGGGCCAGAGCAGTGTATGGAACCCATCTGGTTTGGAGAACCAGAACCCTATAGTAATTTTTAAGTGATTCTTGATAGAGTTAGATGTAGTTCTGAGCAAACCAACTGTTTGTTCCCAAACCCCCAAAATATAATAAGTAAATATATATACAATGTTTTTGTATTTCAAAATAAATAAGAATTAAATAAAAATAAACTTTATTGATTAAAAAAATTTTGCACACAAGAGACCAGATAAATGATTAAGATCCAAGACACACAAACCATTCACAAATACAATATTAGTTAACACAACAACCACATTAAAGTGGGAAAAATAAATGAACAATTATTAGAAGATAGCTTCTTCTTTCTTGAATAGGCTAGTAAGCTTATTAAAGAAATTAAAATTAAGGTAACAATTAGAAATTGCTTTACACCCAGAAAGAACCTCTCATATCAGAAAATAAAATAACAGCCTGTGCTGGCAGAGATGTGGTAGAAAAGGAACACACATTCACTGCTGATAGAAATGTTATCTAGTTAGGCCCCAAAGGCAAACATTATGGACATTCCTCAAAATAATCTAAGAATAAGTATTACCATAAGACCCTGTGAAGGCACTGCTTGATATGTATCCACAACTACAAAAAAATTCATTCAAAAAGATATTTGCATACCAGTATTCTTTGCAAGATTTAGTGCAGTTTGTAGGAGATGTAAACAAACCAGATGCCCAACCACACAATAGTGAGTAATGAAGCAAGCTTTATTTGACTTACACAATGGTATGTTAATCAGTCACAAAGAATAATGAACTCATGAAATTCTGAAATACAAATGAAACAGGAAGATATCATGTTGAGTGAAACAAATCAGAAAAAGTCAAATACTGAAAGTTCTCAGTAATCTATGGTATGTGGAATAAATTGTCTTAAGAACAGTAGGTAAGTAGCAAAGATGAGCAAAACAATGACTCTGGTTATAGAAGCACAAAAGCCAAAATAAGTGAAATGGTAGAGGGTGAGGAAGATGAGGTTGTCTAAAAATAATATATGGGTAAAAATTAGAGTCCTTGTGGCACTCTATGGTATATTGACAAATTAGCTATCTATTTATTTATATATCTATCCATCATCTACCTATCTATCAAGGTATATATACCTATATATAAACATTTACATATATAAACATATATATATATATATATATATATATATATATATATAAACCATCAGATCCAATATCCTGTGTACATGGAACACAAGCTACAATACTTAAAATAAAAAAATGTATCTGTCAAGGAACCAGGTTGAGAGGTAGAGGGTAGGAGGTAATCTAGGGTATGCAGTGGAGAGACACTGGATGTTGGTATTGGGAATACTGTATGTCTGAAACCTATTGTAAACAACTATGCAAATAACCTTTTAAAATAAAAAAAGAATAAGAGAGGTGGATCCCTTGGAGGAGCTTATAGGTTACCCTAGGCTTTCCCCATTTCCCACCTGACTCTGGAGGGAGGGTTTGGGTGGGGGCCTTGACCTTCCAGCCTTTCAGCTCTTGAAAAATCTCTTTCCTTCCTGGGAACTGGGAATTTCTGCCAGCATGGGGTTTGGCAGCCCTCCGCAATGCCAAAGGCCTATTTAACCAGGCCTAGGAGGGGGTGCGGGACATGGGTCACCCCAGCACCCCTTTACCTCTTTCCTTCGAAACTCCAGGGCTTCCCCTGGGCCATGTGCCTGGGCAAGCCAGCAAGGTGGGTCCCTTGAAGGAGCTTATAGGTTTCCCTAGGCTTTCCCCATTTCCCACCTGGCTCTGGAGAGAGGGTTTGGGTGGAGGCCTTGACCTTCTGGCCTTCCAGCTCTTGAAGGATCTTTTTCCTTCCTGGGAGCCTGGAGTTTCTGCTACCATGGGGAATAGCAGCACAAGAGGTTCTGGCTTCGGGTACTCCCAGGCAAGTTTCCTTACTAAACCGCACCCGTGCGGAACATATTGACAAATATTTGGATATCATTGTGTTTATTCTGTTTGTCATAATCTGATTGCCGCCCAGGAACTCATTTTATTCCTTTACTCCCTCACTCCCACCTCCTTTTACCCGACATTTAACTAATTTTTTGTACTAATGATTTTTGTTTTGGCCAAGGTCGATTGCATATTTTTCACAGTAATTTTTTGAGAGGAGTCTGAAGCTTTAGCAGGCAACACAGGGACAACATGGCTCCAAGCGGTAGGCTTTTTGGCCAAGCTTAGGGGAAGATGCAGCTTTGGCTGCCCCATACAGCCTTCTCTCCTTCCTTCCGATCCACAGGGTTACGCCTGGCTGCCTACTCAGGGTTCCAGCAAGTGGGTTCTAGTGAGGAGTAGTTTAAAGGAGATCTCAGGCTTCCTGTTCCTTCACGGAGTGGGGAGGGGACTGATGAACTTCTGGCTTCCAGCAATTAGGAAGAAAACACTTCTCAGGAAGTCAGAAGCTTCAGCAGGCAGCACAGGGACGACATGGCTCCACACGGTAGGCTTTTTAGCCAAGCTTAGGGGAAGATGCAGTCTCAGCTGCCCCCCCCCCCCCACACACAGCCTTTTCTCTTCTTTCCCATTCCTTCAGGGGGCAGAGAGGGGACTGGTGAACTTCTGGCTTTCAGCAATTAGGAAACAAATGCCCCTCAGGGAGTCAGAAGCTTCAGCAGGCAACACGAGGATGATATGGCTCCATGCGCTCTTCACTTGGCCAAATCACAGGCCAAAGTGGTTTCTCAGAAACAACACCCTCCCTCTTGACTATTTCGAAAACATAAAAGAGACACATGTATCTCCTTTCTATATCTCAGATGTTTTCCCTTAACATCTATAACTCTTTTCGAATATCCTCATATAGTGACAATTTTGCCCACAGGTTTTATTATTTGTTTGCTTGATTTTCCCCCTTTGAGATCTGTTTTATAAGCAATACTGGTAGAAGAATATCTCTGTATAGAATTCACGTTTGAACCAAGTTACTGGGAGTGGTGGACTTTATTCGTCGGCTCCCAGATCCACCAACAATATTTGTGGCATTGTTTCTCTTTTGCATAGGCACATTAAAATGGGAAAATAATACATATGCAAACAAGTTCTTATCTAGTAGAGATTGGAACACAAATTTGGTAAGCAATTATGACTTATACCCTGAACATTGGCATAATGATTTGGCTTAGGCATAAGAAAAATGAGCATCGCCCATACACACCTGAACAATGGATAAAACCTATGGAAACAACCACAAATATCTATAACATTACCAGGAACCAAACCTCTACCAAGGAAGACCTACCATTGCTCTGGCATTGACTTACTCCAAACAGTGCTCTCAACGCCCAGATGACTCAGCAACAGTCTGCATGCAGGGCAGATAGCTCCACATCTAATGGTATGCTGAAACTAGAGGGTGCTCCACATCAGCCTGACATCAATAAAAGAAATGCATAGAATAGAGATTCTTTAAATATAAAAACCTGATACCAAAAATAGCTAAAGTGTGAAAAAGTTTCATTGGGACCACGGAGAATGACTCGGGTTGGACAGATTGGTATGCCAGGAGCCCAGAGTTGGTCTTATGCCAATAAACTTATGGGGTGAGGCCTTCTTGTAATCAGGCCAAAGATTTTTTTCCGTTTTCCCCATATTTTTCTGGGCCTATGGAAACAATAGTGATTGCCATCATCACACCTTTACTATATATTTTTTACTCTTATCCTTTAAGGAAAACAAAAACAAAACAAAACAAAAAAACAATTTACTGAACTTAAAAACAAATAACTTTAGTAGAATGCCTGTCTCAAATATAGGCAGGGGATGGGAATGGGGAAAGTACTTTTACATTGGTGAAGGGGGCGTTCTGTTTGTGACTGTAACCCAATTATGGTCATGTTACTTAAATAAAAAATATATTTAAAAAAAAAGGACAAAAAAAAGAAAGAATAAGAGAGGAGTATTCAAATTGCCCTTCAACTCTAAATTAATTATTTAGTTTTGTTTAGTTTTAGTTTTGGGGTGACACCTGCCAGTTTACAGGGCTTAATCCAAACTCTGTTCTCAGGATTCACTTCTAGTAGGTTTGGGCAATGCAAACTTCCCTACCAATTGTACTATTATTTCTGCCCCCTCAACTAAAGTATTCTT
Organism: Suncus etruscus; assembly: GCF_024139225.1. Classification (NCBI taxonomy): domain Eukaryota; kingdom Metazoa; phylum Chordata; class Mammalia; order Eulipotyphla; family Soricidae; genus Suncus; species Suncus etruscus. Next base: position 82,147,202 of record NC_064858.1, read on the forward strand.
AGATACAGATAGCAATACACAATTTTTTCTTTATATTTAAACACCAGAATCATATCTTTTTCCCTTTAATTTTTTTAAATTTCTGTAATAATAATGACATTGGAAACTTGTACAAATAATATTTTAGAGCTGAATTTCACATAATGTATATGCATCCTTTGATGTGTATTAAGAATATCATTATTTATTATATAGTTTAAATGTATATATAAAATATTTTAGTTGCTCTAAATATGTACTTATGTAAAAAATTAAATATATAACCATTAAAATTTATTCTATTATTTCAAAATACTACTCTCAACAAATCACAGAAATATTCAAATAATATATTAAAATTCTCAAGGTCAAATACATTATATTTTTTCTATGTTTTTATTTCTATTTTAATAATAGTAAAATACAAATTTTATTGAAAAGAACTAGACTACTATATTTCCCCATATTTTCTTATACAATAAGAAAATTAAATTCAGTTTTACATTTTTCCAGGTTAAATAAGTTAACTATTATTTTGTGCTTTCTTTGTTGTTTTAAGACACAGTTACTATCCTCTCTGAATAATAGGAAATTTATCTAAGAAAATAATATACCTATATTTTCCATTAATTTCAATAGATTCCCTTGTGTTTATATTAAATCAAATGGGAAGATATATTTAGCTTAGTTAAAATAATAAACTATGTTAATTTTATGTATTTAAACATTGTATTTTACCCAGATTTTGATATTTAATTCATTATTAAGGTAACAATTTTGAGGTTTATGATCTAGAGAGAAATAGTACAGGAAAAAAGAACCTGCATTGCATATGATACCCCATATGATTTTCTAAACATGCTATGAGTGATTCCTGAGCAAGAGACAGGAGTAAACTTTGAGAATCACTGCGTGAGGCCCCATTTCTGTAAGTTTAAACACTAATATTGTATATATCCAAACTTCATTGGTTTTTGCCAGTATTATTTTTCAGAATCTTTAGTGCCTTTTGTCTTTGTGTTCTCTCTTTTTTACGCATGATATTGACTGACAAATATCTCTTCAAGAATGAATCATTTATTAACCGTGTAAAAAATTTGTTTACATCTGAAACAACAATAATTTTAAATCTCTATTGTTCTTAAATTCCTTAAGTAAACCATCTACCAATGTGACACTAACCGAAGGGAGTTGTTAAATTAGTGGCTTACTTCTTAATTTCTATTTTGCAAAAATGGTTAGGACATTAGGAATTGTCTCTTGAAAAGACTGTTCACCAATCTGATGAGAAGCATCTCCAGAGAATATTAAGCTCTGCTTCTTTTTTAATATAATTTTTATTTTAATCATAATGGCTTACATATCATTGACAATAATATTTTAGATACATATTAACATAAAATTAGGGGAATTCCCATCACTGAATTGTCCTCCCTCCACCTCCGTTCCCATCCTACTTCCCATATCCTCTTCCCTCACCCCTGAGGCTGCTAGAGTAAGTGGTCCCCTCTGTGCCTAGCTTACTACTTAGTGGTCTTACACCTGTTTGGTCTTGGTACCTCTCTTATTTCCCCCGCCTAATTGGGAGGCGGGACTAAATAGTTCAAGTTATGTAGTTTTGTTTGAAGAAAAGAAAAGTAATAACCTGGAGAAAAAAAAGAAAAAAAGGATGGAAATGGGCTGAGTCCTTCTAGAGGCTTTCATCCTTGGTTTGAGAGACTAAGGGGAAAAAGAAGGTGAAACACCACAATAGTACATAAAGAACTGTCAAATAAAATATCCAGTGAGCATTCAAAAAAAAGGGGGGGTATGCACCATATAAAGGCCATGGTATTGAGATAAAAAATATGTGGCAGAGCACATAAGAAAAGAAAAGACGAAAATAAATAAATAAATATAAATGGAGACATCCACTTCAATAGTCAAACCACAACAATGAAATCAACAAAAAATAGATAAGTAAATAATAATAATAAAACATTGTTTTGTGCTTTTTTTTCCCTACTGCAGATGCACAGTAAATATTGGGGTCATTCGAAAAGGAATTTCCTTTGCCTAAGAGATACAGGGTTTCTTCTCCCTTGAAGTGTATTGTCATGGGGATTAACTATAGACTGCTTTTAAGTTCATTTACTCTCCCCTTGATGCTTTTGTGGTGTATGGAAGACTTCTGCTCCATCCTGGGTGATAAAATCAGACCTCTGTATCTAGAAGTCTCGGTATCTACACGAGTCAAGGAGTTGAACTTATGATTATGTCTTTCTTTGTAGTTCTAGAAGTTCTGTTCCCTCAGTGTCCTTTTAATCCATCTCTGTGGTTGGCGGTCCTGGTCTTTGCACTGATCCTAAGAAGGGGCCTGGGATAGTGTCTTTCGTTATGTTTCCCGAAGTCCCGTTCTATTGCAATAGTCTCAGACAGACCTCTGGAATTAGGGATCATAGTTGTTATGCAGGTCTTAGCTCATGCCCTAGACTAGGGCTTTTTTATTGGTCCCAGGATACATACAGTCTGGCCATGATTCTGTCAGCCAGTCATCTGTAAATAGCGATCTTGGCATTTGGATAGACCAAAGGGTGACAAGTCTTCTGATTTTGTCTTATCATTAGCTGGTGAGGTAGGATAACTTGCTCTTAGGTCAAGTTTTTCCCATTTTGCTCATTGTCAGGGTATCATATTGGGGCTGGCACTTGTTGGTGTTCGAGCACTATTAAGGATGACCCAGTTGGGATTTGTTTCCTGTGGCTGTTGTGAAGAAGTGTGTCATTTCTATGTCTGCGATCCAGGGTTCAAGGCTAAACAGTTGGTGTCTAATCACCTGGGGTCTAAGTTGGGTCCACGTGACATATTTTCAAGGTGGGAGATACACCTGTAATGTAAACAAGTATGAGTTCTTATCCCTAATAAATAAGAGCTCTTTTTTATATGTAGGATTTCCCCTGTTTTTAGTATGCCTTTGCAGGGAGAAATGGTGCTACATTATATGGCTGGTGCATTTGAGGGTGAAGAGAGAAGAAAACAAAAACAGGTCACACACCCAAAAAAGATAAAAATAGAAATAAAAATATATGTGCTCACGTATATATATAAAAAGAAAAAAGATTTTAAAGAAATGAAGTAATAAGTTAAAGGAATGAGGTGATGCAAGAAAGTATCTTGCATTTGGGGAAAAGCAGGTAAAGAGGTAGTGAAATACAGGTCTTATACTTATGATGGTAGTATAGGTTTCCCCATTGTCTTTTGAGATTTTCTTGTGGTGTGTGTGTTCCTGGGCACCTTTTCATCTCCCAACCTGACCTTTTGAGATTAGCAAAAGATTTGTGTCAGGGAGGACTTGGGAAGAGTTCATGCATTGGGGGATACTTGTAGAGCTAAATCCGGTTTCAAATAACAGTCCATGTTAGGAAGGGTTGGTAAGGAGGACCATGCAGCATGAGTCAGCAGGTGGGTTGGTTGCCTTTTCTTGTAGGGGGCGAGATTTGGGTATGACTGGTTGTCTCTTCGCTCGGGTGCTGGGTACTGGTTCGCTGGGGTAGGAGGTCATTTTTGATGCCTAATGGATTAGGAACTGAGGGTGAAGATTTTTAATAAGGTGGGGAATCTGGATGGGACTGAGGGGTGAAGGGATAGTCGGATTTTCAAAGGGGTGAAAGGGGAAAGTATATGGAAGGGGCAGGAAAGAAAGAGAAAATAAATTAATAAGAAAAGGAGAGAAAAAGAAAAAAAGAAAAAAACAGTAATGAGAAGAGTAGAGAAAAGAGCGAGGGAATGCTAGTTTGTTTGAATGTGTTCGATGAGTAGGGCCTATAGTATAAGTCTGTTGGTCACAGTTACTGCTTCGGTGGTCTGGGTGGTCACGTGCTTCAAGTCCTAAATGAATGTGTAATTAGAGATAAAGGGTATGTTAAAGAGTCTTATTGGGACATTCTCGTAGAGCAGGCTGGGCATGGTATCTTGTGTGATTGAGCCCTGAGATGCAATCTTAGTTTGTCCATGCTTTGTATCCAAGAATGACTGTGGACAGAAAAGCTGAGAGATTATTTTAAGTATAGAAAGATTAAGGCATTAAAACATATTATTATGGAATGCTTCCGTTGGAGTCAGTGGTTTCCCATGGTATCCTTTACCTGTAATCCTGTATAAGATCTCTAAAGGCTTATTATGGGCCTTTGTAGTAGAAGGCTGGTTACTTACCTGGTCTTTCTATGCTGCTGTTTCTGATGTTGCTGGGTTTTTTTGTGGTATAATATGTAGTCAAGAGTTTGTGTTGTTCCTCTTTCATGTGTTTTGGGCACTGCTCTCTGGTTTATGTTGACTGTTACAGTGTTTGGGGTTTCTACCCTGTTAAACCCTGTTATTTGATTGTTGAGTATTAGTTGCATATAAGGTGTATGTTCTAGGTGCTTCAGAATAGTGCTATCATTCTGTGTTTATCTCTCATCTTCTGGCTTACTTCATTTAACATAATATGTTCTAGGTCCATCTACATTGCTGCAAAGTCTGTGATTGTATCATTTCTGACTGCCATGTAGTATTCCATTGTGTATAGATACCACATCTTAATGATCCATTCATCTGTTGTTGGACATCTAGGTTGGTTCCAAGACTTGGCTATTATACTGAGTGCTGTGATAAATAGTGGGGTACACACATACTTTGGAATGAATGTCCTTCCAATTTGGGAGTATATACCTAGGAGAGCAATGGCTGGGTCAAATGGTAGCTCAATTCTGAGTTCTTTGAGCACTCTCCAGACTGTTCTCCATAGGTGTTGGTCTAGGGGCCATTCCCACCAGCAGTGGATGAGAGTGCCTTTTATGCCGCATTCCAACCAACATAGATTATTCCTATTATTTTTGATGTGAGCCATCCTCACTGGTATAAGATGGTACCTCATTGTTGTCTTGATTTGGATTTCCCTAATGATGAGTGAAGGTGAGCATGTCTTCATGTGTTTGTTGGCCATCTTTCAGTCTTCCTCAGAGAGGTGTCTATTCATTTCATCTTCCCATTTTTTATGGCTTTATTTGGTTTGGGGGGCTCAGCTTTCTGAGTATTTTATATATTCTGGATATTAGCCCTTTATCTGATATGATGGGTGAAAAGATATTTTCCCAGTCAGTTAACTGTCATTTTGTGTTAAGTAGGGTTTCTTTTGCCATGCAGAAGCTTTTTAGTTTGATGTAGTCCCATTTGTTTATGTTTGACGCTAAAGTTCTTGCCATTGGTGCTCCATCCTCAAAGACCTTTTTGATATATAAGTCTTCGAGTGTTCTACCTATTTTATTCTCTATAAACTTTATAGATTCGGATCTAATGTTGAGGGCTTTGATCCATTTTGAGTTGATTTTTGTATAAGGAGTGAGGTATGGGTCAATTTTTAATTTCTTACATGTGGTTTTTCAGTTGTACCAACACCTTTTGTTGAAAAGACTTTCTTTGTCCCATTTCAAGTTCTTGGCTCTTTTGTCAAATATCAGTTGGCTGTATATCTGGGGGGTTATGTCTGGAAATTCTATTCTAACCCACTGGTCTGAGGCTCTGTCCTTGTACCAGTATGGCTTTATAGTATAGCATCAGGTTAGGAAAGGAAATGACACCCAGCTTCCTGTTTTTTAGTATGTGTTTGGCTATCCTGGTCTTTTGTGGTTCCAGATAAATTTTATGATTGATTGTTCTAAGTCTTTAAAGAATGATGTCGGAATTTGGATGGGGATTGCATTAAATTTATAAAGGAGTTTGGGTAGGATAGTCATTTTGACAATGTTGATTCTACCTACCCATGAGCATGGGATGTTCTTCCATTTCCCAAGATCCTCTTTAATTTCTTTTTGAAGTGTTTTAAAGTTTGCCTGTTATAAGTCCTTTACTTCCCTTGTAAGGTTGATTCCTAGGTACTTGATTATTTTTTATTTTATTTTAAACGGAGTTGTATTCTTAATCTCTCTCTTCTTCTTTGTTATTTGTATAGAGAAATGCTACTGTCTTTTGTGTATTGACTTTGTAACCAGCCACTTTGCTGTATTGGTTCATTGTTTCTAGGAGTTTTACTGTGGACTCTTTAGGGTTTTCCATGTTTATCATCATGTCATCTTTAAAAAGAAATAGTTTGAATTCTTCTTTCCCTATTTGAATTCCTTTGATTCCCCTCTCTTGTCTGATTGCTATTGCTAGGACTTCTAAGACTATGTTGAATAAGAATGGAGAGAGTGGACATCCTTGCCTGGTTCCTGACCTTATGGAAATGCTTTCAGTTTTTCACCATTAAGGATAATGTTGGCTGTGGGCTTTTCATAGACAGCTGTAACTCTCTTGAGCAAGGTTTCTTCCAGACCTATTTTGCTTAGTGTTTTCAGCATGAATGGGTGTTGGATTTTGTCAAATGCCTTCTCTGCATTGATTGTGGTTTCTGTCGTTTTTATTATTGATGTGGTGTATGATGTTGATTGATTTGCATATGTTGAACCATCCTTGCATCCCTGGGATGAAACCCACTTGGTCATGGTGTATAATCTTATTGATGTAGGTGCTGGATTTGATTCACTAAGATTTTGTTGAATATTTTTGTGTCTATGTTTATTAGTGAGATTGGTCTGTAGTTCTCTTTCCTAGTGGTATCTTTGCCCTCTTTGGGAATCAGAGTGATATTAGCCTCACAGAAGGAATTGGGGAGGGTTCCTATCTTTTCAATGGTTTGGAAGAGCCTATGAATCAGTGGAAGTAATTCTTCTTGAAATGTTTGATAGAATTTACCTGTAAAACCATCTGGGCCTAGATTTTTTTCTTGGGAAGTTTCTTAATTACTTTTTCAATTTCCTCTGAGGTGATTGGCATGTTTAAGCTTTCTAAATCCTCCTTTTCTAGCCTTGGAAGCTGGTATTTTTTTCAAGAATCTGTCACTTTCTTCTGGGTTCTCTAGCCTGAGTATAGTTGTTCATAATATGCCCTCATGATGTGTTGGATTTCTTGGCATTCTGTTGTAATCTTTCCCCTTTCATTTGTGATCCTGCTTATTTGGGTGTTTTTCCTCTTTTTTTTTGTGAGTCTTGCCAGTGGTTTGTCTATCTTGTTTATTTTTTCAAAAAACAGCTCCTGGTCTCATTGATTTTCTGTATTGTTTTCTTAGTTTCTATGTTGTTTATTTCTGCTCTGGTTTTTATTATTTCGTGTCTTCTGGCTGTGTTTGGGTTTCTTTGTTGCTGTTGTTCCAGCTCCTTAAGGTGGTCCTTTAAGCTGCTAATTTTGTCATTTTCCTCTTTCCTGACACAGGATTGTATTGCTATGAGTTTCCCCCTGATTACTGCTTTTGCTGTTTCCCACAAGTTTTGGCAAGTTGTTTCTTCATTGTCATTTGTCTCAAGAAATCTTTTTATTTTTTCCTTGAGTACCCCTTTGATCTAGCTATTTTTGAGCAACGTGTTGTTTAATCACCAGGTGTTGGATTTTCTCCATTGCTTCTTTTTACAGTCAATTTTGACCTCTGTTGCATAGTGATCTGACAGAGTGCTTCTTATGATCCTTACATTTGTGATTTTATGCAGGTTAGATTTACATCCTAAGGCATGGTCTATTTTGGAGAAGGTTTCATGTGGATTTGAGAAGAATGTGTATTCTGCTTTCTGGGGGTGGGGGGCCCTATATAAGTCTATTAGTCCTAGTTCTTCTAGTTTTTCATTTAGGGCTCTTATTTCTTTGTTAGTTTTCTGTCTGGTGGATCTTTCCAGTGGTGGTAGTGGAGTATTCAGATCTCCAACTACTATTACATTTTCTTTCATGTGTTTCTCCAGTTTTGCAAGCAGTTGCTGTACATATTGTGCTGGCTCTGCATTAGGTGCGTAGATATTAACCAAAGTTAGCACTTCTTGGTCTAGTGTTCCGCTGATCAGTAAGTAATGACTCTAATCACTTGTCTCTGATCACTTTTTTGAGGTTGAATGCTATTTGGTCTGGTATCAGAATGGCCATCCCTGCCTTTTTTTTTTTTTTTTTTTGGTTTCCATTGGCCTGGATAATTGATTTCCATCCTTTCATTCTAAGCCTGTGCCTATCTTGTACTTGTAGGTGTGTTTCTTGTAGGCATCAAAACTCTGGTTTATCTTTTCTAATCCAGTTCTCTATTATGTGTCTTTCAATAGGAGAGTTTAGTCCATTAACATTTAAGGAGATTATTGACAGAGAGGGCTGTTGTGTAGTTGTGTTGTTTAGGGTGGTTGTCATTACAATCGGGGTTTGTATTATGTAATTCATCTCTGAGTAGGTCATTTAGGGTTCATGCGAGTTCATTTTTGTTTGAGAATGATTTTAGTCTTCCTTCCCATGTGAATGAAAGTTTCGCTGGATAGTGGACTCTAGGTTAAAAATTTCTTTCATTCAGTCATTTAAATATGTCATTCCACTGTCTTCTTGCTTGAAGTATTTCATATAGGAGATCTGGTTTGATTCTAATATTTCTTCCTTTGTATATGAGGGTTTTTTTTCCCTTATTGCTTTAAGTAGGTCGCCTTTCTCTTTGTTTCTTGCCATTTGAATTACTATGTGTCTTGGTGTTGGTTTGTTAGGGTCTATTTTGTTGGGGATTCTTTTCACCTCCTGGATTTGCTCAGATGTGTCTTTCCAGAGGATGGTAAAGTTCTCCACTATTATTTCTCTGACTAATTGTTCTTCTCCTTTCTCTGTTTCCTCCCCTTCTGGTATACTTACAATTCTTAGATGGTTTCTTTTGTCTTTGTTCAATAAATACTGGACTTTTACTTCCAGTGCTTTACCTTCTATTTCTCTGTTGGCTACTTTGTTGTCTTTTGTTTGCAGTTTATCTTTGAGTTGTTCTATATGATTCTTGAGTTCTGCGATTCTGCTCTTCTGGCTTTCTATGGTTGTATGTAATTCCTTAAATTCTGTTTTCATGGAGTCTTTCATATTTTGTAACAATTCTTCTTTTAGTTGATTGATCTGTTTGTCCATGGATTTCTTGTATTCGCTGGCTAGTGTTTCTTTCATTTCCTTTAACATGGCTTGAATTTCATTCTTCATGGCTAATTTAAGATCTTCTGTTGGGTCTGTGCATTTTGGAGGACTTGGAAATTTATTAGAGAACCTTTCCATATCCCCTGGATTCAGGGTCTTCCTTGATCTACCCATATTCCTTTGCTTATATTGGTGTTGCTTAGAGTGCAGTGCCTTCTGAATTCAGATTACTTTTGTCACCTGTGTGTTGGGGCTGGGTCCCTTCTCTGAAGTGCTCTTCCTGGTGGGTATGTTGCTGAGGCTTGGATGCTCCCCCGTCCTCCAGACAAGCCTGGCCTATCACCTCTCTTTCCTGTGAGACTGTGTAGTTTCGCTCCTGGCCACAGAGGCAGAGGGCGCCATTGAGCCTAGATGAGTCACCTCCCCATCCTGGGAGTCAGCCTGTGCTTCCTTCTTGGCCCTCTAGTCACTGCTCCTCATGGCTCTTTGTCCCCCGGGGCTGCCTATGCCATGTTGGCTAGTTGGCGAACTTTTTCGAGCTCCCTCTGGCCTCTCTCTCAGGACTCAGGTCCTCCTGGGATACCTGTTATGGTGACCCTCCAACAGCCCACTCGTGACCTTCCCGGTACCTCCTTCCCAACCTCACCACCTTCCCAACCTCACCACCTCTCCAGTGCTGCTTGTTTCTTCTTGGCTCCCCAGCCCGCTTGCGAGCTTCCAGTCACTTCCTTCCCAAACTCACCACCTCTTCGGCAATTTCTTCTATCTGTGAAACAAAAAATAAAATTTACATTTTAAAATATTTTGTTTTGTTATAAAAGCTCTATTTTTTCAAGACTAGTTTCTCAGATAATTCCTAAGTCAATTATGGCTTTTATCATATAGTAAAGAACCTTTCAAAACCTTTTTACAAAGGGTTAGAAATGAGAGAATTTATGAAAAAATTTATTTTCTGTGATAATTATGTAGTCTGTATGTAAAATGAAGCTAAGACTTCAAGAAGGGGGATCAGGTAGACCCAGGATTAGTGAATTGATCTATTCTGAGTAACATTATCAATAAATCTTCTTTACTACATATTTGAATTGTCTTCACAACTGTGAGTTTTTCTTCTGAAAATATTATGTGTTAAAGATGCTTGGGGATGGGACCAAGATGGTGGATACAAGAGTCCAGTGAACTGCACTGAGAAACAAAATGATCAGAATAAATGTAGCAGTCATATCTGTAAGAAGCTATGAAGTGAACTAAAAGTGAATTCAGTGCACTGTTCCAAAGAACTTTTGCTCAAGATCAACAGTAAGTGAGTTACTGATAATTAGATCACTAGACTAGGAAAGAGTAAAGAAGCTTAACTCACACAAATACTGGTGGCAGAAAGCCACAGTGGGAGCTAAAAAGATCTTTATTTCGAGTGTCAATAACCCCTAAAACTTTCAATAACACAAAGTTGAATGATTTCCTAGTAAAAATCCAGAAAAGAACAGAAATTAATCAGAAGCATATAATAAAATAACTTTTGTGTCCAGAGAACAAACAAGTGAACTCTGGGTTGAGGCTACTGACACTACGAGGTACCAAACATTACAAAAGATAATATTTTTCCCCAAAAGTTCTGCCTTCCTCTCCTTCACCAAACTTAAGTAAACTAAGGACAACATTGAGTCAAGTTATTCTTGATTTTAAACCCAAGGACTGAGGAAAAAAAAACTTCATAACTACAGAAATAGAATCTCAACCATAGCTCTCAGAGCTTAGCATAGAAGTCTATCTTTAGAGAATAGTCTGGAAGATTCTCATAGTACTAATCTCTCAATCAAAGACTTTAGGACATCATTCTGAAAGATTTTCAATGAGCTCTCACAAAGATAGTAGCTGTCAACAAAGCACAAGAAAATATGAGAGGAAAAATAAAAAGTAGAAATAAAAAGCATTCTAAGCAAAATTCATAACTCAATGTAATGCTTCAGAAGCATAGTGATAGCAGCAGCTAAATTAGAAACCTCAACAATAAAGCAAAAAATTTCTCCAGAAAAAAAATTAGAAGTTGAAAAATAAAACTAAATATAAATGAACAGCATACAATAGAATTAGAGGACAAGATTGGAAGGAAAAATATAAGACTCAAAAGATTATCTGGCAGTTACAATGGTAAGACTGAAGAACTACTAGTCAAATAAATCATAAGTAAGAATTTCCAATATTTGAGGAACACTTATATCCAGATTCAAGAAGCTCAAAGGATTCCAAATTAAATAAACCCAAAAAGAAAATTTTAAGACAAATGATGATCAAGATGAGAAGATTCAAAGACAGACATAGAAGACTAAAACAGTAAGGTCAAAGATAGAACTTATATGCAAAGGAACTTCTAGAATACTCATAGCAGGACTATCATATGAGGCAATACAGAAAAGAATGTTGGGATATTCTAAAACAAACAAATAAACAAAATCCACACAAAAGAAAACCTCACCAGACTACTGTATTTAGGTAACTTATCATTTAGATTTGAGGGAAAAAATTGAAATTTCCTGGACAAACAACAGCTTAAGAAGTTCATGGATTTTAATTTGTTGGGACCTGAACAAGAAGGGGCATCATTTTTTAAAGGCCACATGGCAGGTTTCTTCTCATGTTCTGAACACATTGCCTTAAGCTACCTGACCAGACCAGGTAGCCTAACAGAGAATGACAAGGGAGTAGAAAGGTACCCCTATACAATAGCCAATGTTGAGTCTGGAAAAGAGGTGACTTTTGATTTTCGGGTGTAACCTGCTGCAAGCAGCTTCGGTCTTGCAGCGCCAGTGCGATTTCAGTGAATCTAGTTCAGGGAGAGAGAGTTGCCCAGGCCGGCCTATGAAAAACTATGAAATAAATGAAACCACACACCGAGAATGTGGGGTCAACACGTTTCTGGCAGGAGTGCAACAAGTTTATTTTCCAAACAGGGGGTTTTATAGGAGTAAGCCAGTCACAGGTGAAGAATAATCACAATCACAAAGCAATGTACAACAGTGACAACACCTAAGCTATCCGTGTGCCCGCAAAAACTCCAAGTTACAAAGGAGAAGGTCACAACCCAAGGCAACTCTTTGCAAGCTTACTTCAAATGCAAAATCAGGACTAGGAGGAAGCAGGACATATCTAGAAACTTGATATCCACTGGGCTGGACTCTATTGTTTTAGAGGTCAAGTAAAGGAAAGAGCCAATTCCCCCAAAATGTTTTTAGGTGTGGTTCCCCTTTTCTAAGGAGTCAATAACCCAGGGTCTGCTTTCTGGCTTCACCCTTGATTACCAGAAAGGCATATTTGAAAAAGAAAAAACATTGTCTTTGCTTTTAGGGCTAAATATATCCAGAAAAGAGGTTCTCTTAGTAATCCTTGGTGCTGGAATTTCTGAGCCAAATGATTTGATAGAGGCCACAATTTTGCCTGAGATTTACAAAGGAGAGAAGCCAAATAATGACCAAAAATGTAATACCAAGCATCTTTTCGGAAATTCCTCAACCATCCACACAGGGGAAAAAGGCGTCCACAGAGAGCCTTTTGAGGAACCCCATGGGGGTAATTTCAGTTCTCCCTACCAGGAAAATCTGAGGACACATCTGATGGGCTGAGTTACCCTAAAAGTTTATGTATGCATGGCAATAACCTTTTAAAGACTAGGCCCAAGGAGACAACTGATTCCTTAGATCAGGCTGTAAATCACAAAGGACATTCCAAGGAATGCAAAGACATTTTATTTTCTACCAGATACCTTAAGGGAGGGAAAACTAACTAATCATCTTATATTCCAACAGGGAACACCTCGACCCTCACAGAGGAGATCCCCACAGAGGACAGATGGCCCTTGAAGATGAGGGAGGAATAATTGCACACAGTCACTAAAAATGAATAACACATAGGTATAGATAGAATAGCATATAGGTATAGAATAAGGGTAAAATCTAGTTTGATGCTATTCTCGCTTCTGTCCCTGACCTGTTTGATATAATGAACACATATCTTTGCATATCATCAGTCTGGGAGTTTGGGTAAAACTATATCATGAAGGGGCTGAGCAGACAGGTTCTCCACCCTGTAGATTAGGCGACCACCTGAAGGGTTCAACCTATATCTCTGCATGCCATCAGTCTAGGAGTTGGGGGTAAATGATGTCATGAAGGGGCTGGACAAAAAATTGTGCCTTTTCTGTACAAAATGATTGGATAATTCAAACTGCATAAACCTATGAAATACTTTGACCTGTATGCTCATTATCATGCTCATTATCATATGAATTCTCTTAAATGTTTGTAAATTTGGATTCTCAGGGTCTCACTGCAGACTGAATTTCCAGCTTGTGGTGACACCCCAAGATCCTGGAAAGGGAATAAACCTACGTGTGATTGCATCCTCCAAGGTTTGTGTCTCCTCAATTGAGTGGTGGGAATTCCTCGGACCTAAGCATCCCCGATCTGGCCTCCCTGGGCTTGGCATCTCCAACCCCGGATCCCAACCTGGTTCCAGGCCAGTTTTGGTCAGATTTAACATTTGGGGGCTCTTCCAAGCCAGTTTTGGTCAGCTTTAACACCAATCATTTTAAAGATCATCAGAAAGCTGGAACCTCCCTAAATCCTTTCTCTATATAACCTTCCTCATGACCTTGGCCAAAGCTCATCGCCTACAGCAGATGGCCCTGACAGCCAGTGTGGGAGCCTTTTGGCAGAAGGATTTAAGTATTAAACTTTATTCCAGTTGAGGGTCTCATCCTTCAATTCTGATTCTAGCAAAACTATTTTGCAAGAAGAATTAAAAAAACTTAATTATTTGTTTACTCCTGTGTCACTCCATAACCTAAGAGTAATCTCAAGATTTTTTCTAAGGAACATTTCATGAGAAGACTCGCTGAGAAGTTTTTCCTTCAGTGTGGATGGCTGACAATATTTCTATTAATGGAACAGACATTTCATATGCTTTATAACAAACATTTAATTGATCAAAAGATAATTCTTTCTTCTGCTGTATTTAGTATGTACTTGAACCTTTGACTTCCTAACATAAGGATTTTTACAGGCAAATATAGCCTTGTTCAAATTTCTCTTTAACTGGAAAACTCAGCACCAAGAAAAACAATAGCTTTCCCCTCTGTCTTTAAAATGCCCTTGCAGTTTCTTTTTTTGGGACATCTCTAAAGGACCTTGAGTACTTTGTAACAGTTTTTACCCAAGAAATAACATTGAAAAAGTTTGGCCAGATTGTAGTTCTGGGGTGTTGAACTTTTACCAGGAAAAGAATTGCATCCTTTTTGACATAGTCCGTCTCCTTCTATTTGCCCTTAAACAATAAAGCCTCTCTCCCCTTATAAGTAGGAAGTAAGACAAAAAAATTCAGCTCCTTGCTAATCCCCTAACTTACATGAGACTACCTGGACAGAAACTGCTTTGAGATGTTAAAAATAACTTCCTTTTTTTTTTTAACTCAGGACTCAATATATTCATTAGGTCTGCATACCAACCTATTCAGATGAATTGTTTTGTAAATCAAATAATGTATATTGATAATGTATCTGTTTACCAGAATATATATGTGCTTTACAAATGTGAACATTCTTTTAATATCTATACCTGGCAATATACCCCATATATACCCCTGGTTCTGACATTAAAGTTTAGAACATGCTGTTGTCCAACAAACATTGTTTAGTCTCCATCTTTTGTCGTTCATGTAACCCACTGTCCTTGAGGGACTCACAACCAGACCAAAGCTAGTTACAGCACTCCTAGGTCTGTGTTCATGGATCACTTCTGGTGGGAGGGCATAACGGATGGTTGAAGATCAAAATTGGATCAGTGTTGTGTATGGCCCATGCCTAACTCATGGTACTATCTCTTTGTGCCAGAATTAAGGGAGCTTTAAAAGACAAAAGTTCACACTCATAAAATATCATAAAAAATTGATAGCAATGAATTTCTTTAACTCAATATCATAATTTCGATGACTGAACTCACCAATCAAATGACAGAATAAATCAGAAATCCAAACCTGTTTACTTCATACAAGAGACAGATGTGAGCAGTCATGTTAAGTATAGGTATAAAGTCAAAAGTTGGTCAATTATCTTAGAGACAATTGCTTTAAAAAGCTGGAGCAGCCATACTTCCATCAGACAAAATCTGCATCAAATTTAAAAAGTTTACAAGGAACAGTGATGGTCTTTAGATCTAAAAATAAAAGGATTTGAACCTCAATAAGAAATTTTACACCTATATTAAAGATGCCCAAATCATGAGCAATTTATTTAACCAATATAAAGCTTAAAAATCTTAGCTAATGGGCCGGGCGGTGGCGCTGGAGGTAAGGTGCCTGCCTTACCTGCGCTAGCCTAGGAGACGGACCGCGGTTCGATCCCCCGGCGTCCCATATGGTCCCCCAAGCCAGGAGCGACTTCTGAGCGCATAGCCAGGAGTAACCCCTGAGCGTTACCGGGTGTGGCCCAAAAACCAAAAAAAAAAAAAAAAAAAAAAAAATCTTAGCTAATTTAGCAGAACAACCTTATTACCAATATATCTGGGCATCCCGGAAAAAGTTTTAATTTACCCATAAGCAATTTTAAATGATATTAAAGCTACATTAGCAAACTCCATACTTAAATTAATTTCACAAGTGTTTTTTATTTTATTAGTTGATATTTACATGTTTTATTATCTAAATTTTTATTTTATTCTAAGAAATTGAAATGACTAAAACCAGAAGTTTCTTGATATAAGAAGAAAATAGAATAATAAGAAGAAACTATTGAAAATGTTAGCTTAACTAGTTCAAAGAATGACAGGACTAATTTTGGTAATAAATCTATTTGCTTCAAACATTAGGTATTAAGTTTGAATTCCCTTATCCATGTTTACTACAAAAGCAAGAGTTATACAACAGATCTAAATATGCCTTCAATGTCTAAAGCCAAATACATTTTTATTGACTTTATCATTAGATGGAAGCACTGAATTTACAGTCTTATGCAGATATAGAACATAGAATATAGAATATAATTCTATCACTGCCTTGAAAGCAAATTAATATATTTGTATCTTCTCACAGAAACATAATTTATTTCAGTAGAGGTTTGCAATAATCTTAAACATAAAGATCAATGCACACTTATATTATCCAAAGAAAAATAATCAGATTATTTTCCAGAATTGATTCATATAATTCAATTTCTAGTTAAAAAATAAATTAAGAAAATGACTTTTGCATTTTACTTTAAATATCATATATTTTGATGGTTTATTTTCAAAAGAAAAAAAGGGATTGTGAATAATGCACTAGTTCTTTCAATCTAAAAATTATTCAATCAAATGAATGAGTTAAAATGTAGAAGATACAGTGTAGAAAACATTTTTCTCCCCCCTTCCTCAGAAAATATATTTATTTGAGAAAAAGGGCTCTAGATTAAATTAGATTCTTCAATTGGTGTTGAAGAATATACCTTAAAAGAGGCCAAAGTCCACTAAAATTTAAAAACCTAGCATGAACTAGTTCTCCAAGTGTATATGTGTATAGTGCTGAAACTATCAAGTATCTCTCATGTGTCCAGGTAAGCAAAGCATATGGTAGCTGAAAAGAAAACCCAAGTATTTTGACTTTTATATTAAAAATGAGGTTTATAGAGTCAGTAATAATAAAGATAGATAAAGGAATTTTGAGACACTATCAGTAAGCTATGTTGGTAGCAAATTAGTATAAATCAGAGGTTTTGTAAAATTAATTCAAGTCAGTACTTGGGTATACTGTAGAACCTGGACCCCATTTCAGGTTTCTACATATTAGGAAAAAATAAAATTACACTTCCTCTGGCTTCATGATTTGATGATCATGATATATGTCACTTATGAGAAACCATGTAGCCATTATTTGCATGAAACTTTAGCCCTGCCCAAATCATTCAACTTAAGCCTAAAGCCTAACCCTTTATGTTTGTTCTTCCTTTATAAGGGATGTCTAAACCAAAGACAACTCACATTTCTTCATATATTTATGTACCTAATGAATGATAAGCAAAATACATGAAACAACTAATGAAAGACACTGAAGACAATACATCAATTGAGGCATTTGACACTTCTCTGTCAATTCTTGATAGACCCATGAGCAAAGATCAGTAGGGAATACTAACTTTACAGGAAAAATGGAAAATAGGATTTTAGTATTTATATAGCTTTTTATCCCACATAACTTAACCATATTATTCTCTGGTGCACATGGAATATTCTCCAAGATATATCAACATCTGGATCATAGAAAATACCTCCTCTAAGACAAGAAAATAGAAATCAACCTAAGTGTCTTCTCAGATAATAAAATAACAGTGTGAATCAAAAAGAGAAATGGGGAAATTGCTCAAAACCTTAAAAATTAAACAGCTCATTACTTTAATAACCAGTGGATCAGAAGAGAAGCAAAATAAAAAATAAAATCATTCCTGGAAATAAGCCAAAATTAAAACTAGCCTACCAAAACTTATAGGATACAACAAAAGTAATACCCAGAGGAAAATAAATAGCTTTGCCAGCATTTGTCAGAAATAAAGAAAGGGAACACATAAATAACTTGACAAAGAATTTAAGAAATTGGATGATAATCCAAAAAAGAAACCCAAAGGAGGCAAGAAGGAAATAACAGAACTCAGATAGAAATTAGTTAAATAGGGGCCCGGAGAGATAGCACAGTGGTGTTTGCCTTGCAAGCAGCCAATCCAGGACCTAAGGTGGTTGGTTCAAATCCTGGTGTCCCATATGGTCCCCCATGCCTGCCAGGAGCTATTTCTGAGCAGACAGCCAGGAGTAACCCCTGAGCATCACCGGGTGTGGCCCAAAAACAAAAAAGAAAGAAAGAAAGGAAGGAAGGAAGGAAGGAAGGAAGGAAGGAAGGAAGGAAGGAAGGAAGGAAGGAAGGAAGGAAGGAAGGAAGGAAGGAAGGAAGGAAGGAAGGAAGGAAGGAAGGAAGGAAGGAAGGAAGGAGGAACGAAGGAAGGAAGGAAGGAAGAAAGAAAGAAAAAGAAAGAAAGAAAGAAAAAGAAAAAGAAAGAAAGAAAGAAAGAAAGAAAAAGAAAGAAGAAAGAAAGAAATTAGTTAAATAGAATAGAAAAATAACAAATTACCAGTGAAAACTAAACCTATTTTCCCTAAATCTATTTTTTAAATAATAAATAAGACACATAAACCAGTACCAAGGATAACAAAGAAAGAGAGAGAGTGAACATTATATACTGAAAATGATACACAGAAATTCAAAAGACCATCAGAGATTAGCTGTGAAACCTTATGTCACAAAACTAAAGAGAAATTATTGGATTTTAAATAATAAATAAGACACATAAACCAGTACCAAGGATAACAAAGAAAGAGAGAGAGTGAACATTATATACTGAAAATGATACACAGAAATTCAAAAGACCATCAGAGATTAGCTGTGAAACCTTATGTCACAAAACTAAAGAGAAATTAATGGATAAATTCTTAGATTCATTAACTTTTTAGTAACTAATTAAGAAGATATGGAACAAGTAAAAATATTTATTGATTTTTGAACATATTAAAATGGTAATCTAAAGCCTACAAAATATCAAAAAGTGCATTTTTAAATGGCTTCATTTGTTATTTTTTTCAAAGTTTAAAATGACTTACACAGATATCTGTCATCTTGGGAGGACTTGAGTTAAGTACTCGCCCTGTTAAAGTCAAAACCATTGCTTCCATTACCCAAAATCACCTCATCACTTCACATGATTGCCTTTGGGTACACTTATCTGACCAAATTTAAAGTTATAGCCAGGGCTTTTTGGAATGAGCATAGGTACCCTATCAAAGTCCTTCCTTTTTCCAGGATATCTGGCAACTGTTAACTTCCCTCAAACTATTCTCAAACCTCTCTGGAAACAAATTTAACTTAGTTAACTATGTAATTAATTTTCTTTAAATAATGTAAAAAAGACTTGCTTGCTGCAAAGTCTTTTCATGGTCTTACAGGAAACTGAAGAAACAAAAAGCTACCAAAGTTTCTCAGAAGCAAACAACTTTTGAAAAGTAAAAGGAGACAGAGGTACATGAAAAAAAATTACAGACCAATATTCTTGAAGGACATAGATGCAAAGATTGTCAACAGATACTAGCAAATAGAACCTAAAAATTCATCAAAATGATAACATACAATGATAAAGAGGCATTTATTTCAGATACAAGGATGGTTCAAATACACAAGTCAATCAATAGAATGTCACTTAAATAAAGGAAAAATGAAAAATCATATTATCATGTTAATGTTGCCTAGAAAGTACATGGGAAGATCCTGTATCCACTCATAATAAAATCTCATCGAGTTGGAATTGAAGAACTTTTTCTGAATTTATAACAAGCCCATAGAAAACATTATACAAAATAGGAAATATTTAAAAGCCTTAATTTTAAGATAAAATAAAAGCCAAGATTCCCACTGACCATTTCAGTTTAATATAACACTTGATATAATTGCCATAGCAATTAGTCAAGAAAACAATATTAAGCTCATTCATATAGGAAATCTAGAGATCAAACTCTCAATATTTGTGGATGACATGTTACGATATTTAAGAAATCCTTAATATTTTCCAAAAGTCTTGTATCTACAAGACTTGTTGAGTAAAATGACATCATCCAAATTTAATAAACAAAAGTTCATGACTTTTCAATATGCCAACAGTGAAGGTGAAGAGGAGAAAATTTTAAGAAAATGTCTTTTTCATTGTGCCTCAGTAAATAAAGTAATAGCTGTACTCAGGCTCCTTGCACAACTTTATGAACATATAACAGCTCAGGAACTCATAGACTCAAAACCACTTTATTCCATTTATTTTAAATACACTTGTTACAAAATTGTTTGTGATTAAGTCTCAGTCTTACAATGTACACTACCCTAACAGTGTATATTTCTTGCCACCAATGTCCTTAGTTTCCTTCCCAGACTTTTCTTGTCTGTCCCTAGGACAGGTACTCTATTTTTATCTTGCTGTTCTTTCTTTTTTTGTACCTGTAGACACTGTAGTTTGAACTATTATTAATGATGGAGAACTGAGTATATCACTTTATCATTTTCAGGAACAGTTCTTGTCCAAAATGATAAATTTTAACTATCATTCTTTTTTCTCTCTCTCTCTCTTTTTTTTTTTTTTGGTTTTGGGGCTACACCCAGCGGCACTCGGGGGTTACTCCTGGATATCTGCTAAGAAATAGCTCCTGGCAGGCACAGGGGACCATATGGGATGCTGGGATTCGAACCAACCACCTTAGGTCCTGGGTCAGCTGCTTGCAAGGCAAATGCCGCTGTGCTATCTCTTCGGCCCCTCAACTATCATTCTTATAGTGAGCATTTCTCTACTCTAGCTTCACTCCTCCACTACTTGAGGCAAATGTCCTACTAGGGACACATAGCCAGAAATAGTTGCTGAGTGTCACCAGGTGTGGCCAAAAACCAAAAATAAATATATAAATAAATAAAACAAAATAAAAAAAAAACAATAAAATAGTGCACAAACTACACAAGTACCTAGAAATCAACTTGACAGGTGAGAGAATTATACCATGAAAACGTCAAAACACTGGGAAGAAAAAGAAGAAAACCTAAAATAATGAAAAATCATACAATGTCAATGGAAAGGAAGAGTCAAGGTTATCTAAATGCCTATAACACTTAAACTACTATATATATATGTATATATGTATATATATTTATGTAATCCCTATTCAAATTCAGACAACATTCTTTAAGACTTATAACAATAAATTATAAAGTTTTTTTTGGATCATAAAAGACCATGGATAGTTAAAATCATATTGAAAAACAAAAACTGTGAGGCATCTCATTAGCTAAATTGAAGTTGTACAAGAAAGCCAATGTAATCAAAACAACATGGTATTCAAACAAAGGACAGACCTTCAGAATAAAATATCCGTGACAACTCACCAAGTATATGGTCCATGTGACAAAGAAACAGAGAACATAAAATGAAATCATAACAGTTTCTTTAACAAATGGTGTTGGGAATTATAAAACCATATTTAAAAAAATTAACATTGAATCTATGCCTCACATCTCACACAAATATCACCTCAAAGTGAATAAAGACCTTGTGGTCATACCTGACTGAATCTATAAAGTACATTGTTGAAAACTGAGGCAGAATACTCTAAGACTTCGACCTCAAAGGGGTTTTCAGTGGTATGATGCTAATGGAAAGGCTATTGAATCAAATCTGAATAAATGGATTACATCAAAATAAAATGTTTCTGTATGACAAGAAAATAAAGGCAAAAACTAAAAGACATATAGGTTTTTTTTTATTCTCCTAAAACTAAATGGAAGAAAATAATTGCACTCAAATGGTCATATAAAAGGTTAATTTCTAACATATTCGAATTATTCACAAAGGGTAAACCCCATAAAATCTAAAATCACCATTAAAAATGGAGAGGAAATTGAACAGAGAGCTCTCTAAGAAAGACCCACAGATGGCCAACAGGCACATGAAAAAAATGCTCATCATCAATTATCATTAAGGAAATCTAAATTAAAAGAGAAAAGAGATATTATCTTACACCAGTCAGGATGGCACATATCAAAATTATTGGAAACAATTTGTATTGTTAGGGATGTGGTGAGAAAGGCACTTTCATCCACTGCCTGGTCCAACTCTTATGGAAAACAGTATAGAGGATTCACAGTAAATTAATAATCAGTCTACAATATAATGCAGCAGTTCCATTTTTGGATATCTATCATCAGGACAGATCCAAATGGATGTACGCACACCATGACACATTTCAGTACTCAGTAAAATAGCTAAGAGTTATATTCAATTTAGGTGTCCAAAACCAGATGAATGGGTCAGGTAGATGTGGTACACATATACAATGGAATACTACATAGCTCTAAGGGACGATGCAATCATGCAATTTTCTGCAACATGGATGGATCTAGAATATATTATATTAAATGAATTAAGCCAAACAAAAAAGGATAAATACAGAATTATATCACTATATGTGGTATTTAAAAAATTGCATGATGAAATGCAGTGGTTTAAATGGGAGTAGTCTCCAACACTATTGGCACTAAAGTAATCTGGGGGAAGAAAAGAAATTCAGTGGAGTAGAAACACATATATGAAATAATGAGGGCCAGGAGCCAAGTAATTTCAGGCACATTGGTGATGTTAAAATGGCAGAACTAATAGCCGCAACTAACAACAATGAAATCAAAGACCCAGATATTAACTATCAAAAGTTAAAATGGGACTTTTATGCTGGCAGGCAGGGTACAGGATAAGGGCATGGTAACATTGGTGGAGAGGGAGTTAACAGTGGTGTTGGGATTGGCCCTGAAGCAGTTTATGTTTGAAACCCAACTATGAACCTTTTAAGTCAAAATGTTTTCAATAAAACACAAAAATAAATAAAAATAAAAGAGATCCTATTACTAAATTATTGCAAAAATAAGAAAGTGGTCTATTACTTTGGCTATACAAAAGGTGGCTACTAATACATCTACATTTCTGGTTATTTTTCTAACTATGCAGAATTTAGAAAGCTAAGAAAGTTGCCTACTAGTATTTGGGTTGTCTGAGGCTGTATACTCTCAAAGGAAAATAATTTTAGGGTCCACCTTCATGGAAATAGAATATATAAATTGAAATGTCTTCACATGAATGTACTAGCATCTGCAGGGGTTGGTTGGGATGTCAATTAAGGATGACTTTCAATCGTACTGCTGGGAAAGGGGAGCTGCACAGATGGCATGGGGAGTCTGGATCATTGCGATTCAACTACCAGATTTTCTGTTATCTTGTCTCTCAATGACATTTTTTATAAACACATATTTGTTTAGTTACTACTTGAGGTAAGAGATATTCCAGGCTAAAATCACAAAGAAAGAATTATACTTCGGTGTCTGTTCTGCTGCAATTTAGAATTTTGTACATGGAACACAAAATATAAAAGAGAGAAGATATGGCATGTTAAAAAATATTCATCGTGTGCAAGAACGAATGGTGGAGATAATATATATAAAGAGATAAAAGTCCCAACATGTATGGTTCCCTCTCAAAATGCCTTTTATTTTATTGCCATTGATATTTAATGAGACATGGACTTAGAGGCAAATAATAAGTGCTGTTAGAGTTTCCAAAGATTTTGAGATTTTGAAAGAAAATCAGTGGTATCTATTTCACAGCAAAACTTTAAATAAAAGAGATTAAAAGAATTTGAAATTAGAATAGTGAGGAGCTTCTTAGGTCTCTCATAATTCCATTAGACTTGTAATTTTGTTTAGTGTTTATGTTTAATTTATCAAAACAGGACATAATCTGAACTAAATTTTAGAGAAAATAATTTTATTTCCTTCATATAAAATATTTTATTAAAATATTTACTATAAAAAGAAAGCCCTGTATATGTAGAATCCCACTACAATAATATTATAAGAATAAGGAAGGCTCGCATGCAGTTGATTAGGGCACTTTTTTGTGGTCAATTTGAGTTCAATCCCTAGCACCACATATGGTCCCTGAAACTTGCTAGAAGTTTTTCTTGAGCACAAAGTCAAAAATAAGTCCTAAATACGACCAAAAAATCAGTCTAAAGAAAGAAAGAAATAAAAAGTGGAAGGAAATGGTATATTGGGTTTAGAATAATGGTAAGCACAGCTGTCACACAGCTTTTCATAAAAGATGCTCTCTGGATTTTATATTGCCAAGGTTTTGTTTTTGCATGCTTACATCTGTATTAGTTTGTATTTAGCTGTATAATATAAAATGATATTTATGAAATTCATCTCTAGGTCTACCAATAATGATATATTTTGTCCACATGTTTCATTTGTCATGCTTCCTTCCATGATTTTTGCTAATAAATAGCAAAATAGCATATATTTTGCTAATATAGGTTAAAGACGAAAGATCCTTTATAACTTGTAACTCTTTATGAATGTATGGATCACAACCTCCAAAAAACAAGCCAGTAAAAATATTATCCAGCTGTGTTACATATATGTAATTTGGGAGGGGCTTATATAGACTTTTTCTGGCTACCTCCTCAGGGTTCACTCCTGGCTGTGTTCATCAGACTACATGATGCAAGAGATATAACCTGGGCCTTCAGCAAGTAAAACATGTATGTCACTTGTGAGCTACGGGGCAAAATAGACAAAGATTATCAGATGTATTGGAATTAAAGACAATAGTTGGATATTAAGGGTTAAGATATATAAAAGACAAAGATAGGATGGGCAGGTTTATGGGATCTATCAACCCAGAATGTAGGCACCTGAGGAAGAAGCTTTATGTAAGGATATTGTAAATGCTTTATCTCTCTACTACAGAACATCCTCCCTTTGAGAATAAGGATGTTTACACTTAGAAGTGTAAAAGAACCTAGATAGATTAATATAATTAGGAATTGGACCAATGAAAGATGTTCTTTTTTAATAATTATTGATTTTAGCCAATAAATATTGTATATGGAAGATAGGCAAGGGTTTCTATCAGGCTGTGAGCTCTCTAACCTCATGCTCTTTTATTTCTGTTTCTTAATCCTTACAGTATCACTACTTCAGATCTTCACATCAGTGCTCTTACGATCCAGGGTTGGTCCTTTAACAAATAATTATCCCTAAGAAGACAATGATTGAAAATAAACTGCAATGAACCAACAACTTGGTTTCTTCATCTGACAGTTGCTTTCATTTGTATATTTACTTGTCAAAAATGACCAAAATATATAAATGTGATTATAGTCTTTTCTTGATATTAAAGTTTAGCAAATTTTTTAATATTTGATATGCTTCACTGACTTACATAATTTATCTGCAGTAGGATGACTTTGCAATAAAATGGAGAACGGTAAGTGATCTTAAATGTAATTTCGTGTAGAATCAAACAAATTTTACAAAATTTTTATTTGAACACATAGAAACAGATGTGAGCATATTTGCTTGTTTCTCTTGAGAAGCTAATTTTCTTTAGTTATTAAAGTTATTATATACCTTGAATTCTCATATTGTAAACCTGATAACATCTCTAAATATTATGTGAAAGTCTTTGATTTTTGAACTTTAAACTCAGTAGGTACTACAATCTAAGTTAATTATAAATAAATATTCCTGTTTTGGTCTTGAGGTATAGTAAGATAACATATAATCATGAAGTGATTTCAAATAGCATGCCTTAAACATGAAGTTTTATTAAACAATGAAATTTCAATTAATATTATAAAATTAAAAACACTCATAAAAGTTAATTTAGCAATTATATAAAGCACTACTTGAACAAAGACTAATTACTATTTATTTAATTTTTAGGAATTTCACCTGAAAGTACTAGGAAACATGCTGTGTGATGAATGAGATTTAAGGATTTCATCATGAAAAGCTGCTACAACTTAAAGCATTTCTCCAACACTCAGCTTTTCATTTTTAAAGACTTAGTGGAGTTTGATAGCAGTTAGTAGTGGTAGCAAAATTGTGTTGTTTCTTTTATGGTAAGTGTGATGTTGTGATAAATATTTTGAGTAAATATAAAATTATATTCAATTCAGAAATTTCAGCACTTATAATTGTACTTAAGATATATTAGTTAATAAAGCAATGTTACTCATAAATGATATAAAAATCAAAGGTTTACATTTATTAGTATACAACTGTTTCAATGATATAGTCATATTTTCAGGCTTCATTTTATAGATTAAATCATTTTTTCACTTTTCAATTTTCATATTTTTAGCAAAGTGCATTCCAGTCTCCAGAGAAATATTTCCTTTTTAAAAACAACTTTTTAAGAAATTAATTCTCTTGAGAGAGTGGTAAAATAATAAAATAGTTTGCAATCCTTTTAATATTAAAATTGCAAATTAAACTATATGGCTTCTCATATTTTGAGGACCAAAATATGTCAAAGTAAAGATCAAATATTGACTTGTATTTACATCACCTTTTCAAACTTCAAAAATGTATTCGTATATATATATATATATATATATATATATATATATATATATATATGGTTTCTAGCTAAATATAATAAATTGTTAAACATAGTTTTAAAATGAGAAATAAAACTCGGTAAGTTTATTATTATGATGAAAACTTGAATCTTTAAATATGAGGATATCTTACTAAAATAATGTAATTTTGGTGATAATCAAAGTAAAAGTAGGAGGCAGGCAACCTACAAATCATTCTTTATGTATATTCATGTCAAAAATCAGAAATTAATTTTATGGTAATGTAGTTAAGCTTTGAAAAATGTTATTATTTTTTAAAATATGAATTTAGTCGATTCTAATGCTTAATGCAGAACTAAAATGACTTATATATGTGCTGATTTAGTATGGCATCATTTAAGACCTCTTCTTTAGAAAGAATATTAGTTTTTTCAGTTATATTGAAAAAAGCCATATGCTTATTAAGAAAATTAAGATCTTTCTGTAATGAAAACTGAGTAGATATCTTTCAAAATATGAACAAAATTTCAGAAATGTTCTTTATGAAAAAAAAGTGCTGTTTTTCTTGATAATTCTGTGCAATTGCCAATGATATTTTTATATATAATTATTATGAATACTTTGAGTTATCATTGGAACTATGTATATGTCCTAAACTAGAGAACCATTTTAATTTATTAAGGTTATACTAAATTTAAGAGAATACATATATTTAATAAAAATTTTTATCTCATTTTAATTTACAGAAAATCTATCTCTGATTCTATGAATCACTGAAACATTGTAAAAACCCTTGGGATTTTAGACAAAGTTGGAAACAAAAGCTATTTAGTCACTTGAAAAAAGTTTTACTATAGAATTAGGAAGAAAAATAGTGTTATTAAGTTGTTTGTAATTATTCTTAATTTATGTAAATTTCTACCTTAATTTTTATTCTCGAAAATATTTATAAGAATTTATTTTCTCTTTATGTATTTTGAAAATGTATATACCTCATCATTATTTATCTTATGCTCTTCTCTTCATAAGTAGAGAAAAGAAACTGACAAAAATGAGTAAAAAACTTTCAGAAAAATAAAGAAAAGCGAGTGAAACCTTTTACCTGATTTAAGTTCTGAAGGTTTCATAATTTTGGTAAAACTATTATTTACATTCTATACTTATGAAATGTGAATGATGATATGAAATTTATTTTAAACTTAAAAAGCTAATAGTAGATTTCTTACAAAATCTAAAATCAATCATGAAGGGTAAACTAGAGGAAGCAATGTTCACCAAAGGTGGATTTATTCCCAGCATCATTAAACAACTCATTAACTTACCTTTAAAAAAAGTTGTTCTAAAGGTTTCTTTATCTTTTTTTGGGGGGGGGGCGCACACCCGGGGTGACGCTCAGGGGTACTCCAGGCTATGCACTCAGAAATCGATCCTGTTTAGGGGACCATATTGGACGGTGGGGATCAAACTGTGGTCGGTTCTAGGCTAGTAAGGGAAAAGCAGACACCTAACAACTTGAGCCAACTCTCCTGCCCCTCTAAAGGTTTCTTGATGTTATATCTATAAGATCATTTTTCAAGGAGACAGTTCAGCTATTTGGTTTTTGTTCCTTAAAATCATACTAAGTGAAATAGAGAATGAAAGATGATTTCTGGATGTTCTTTGCAATGTGTAGAATATATTTTCTGATGCAATGGAACTAGCAAAAGAACATAAATTATAAAGCAAAATGAGTCAAGGCTAGACAATTACCATAGTAATTAAACAGATAAAGCTTGATTAAGAGAAAAAGTGTAGCAATGTTCTTGGTGACAGGGTGACACTATATCTTTGTGATTTAAATCCTTATTACATATAGAAGCATGATGCTAATCACCTGAGATTCTATAATATTATAGACAAATGATAAATGCAAAATAATAAAATAAATATATGTAATATAGACATACAAATAAATATAGATAATATATTAATATGACATATTAGTTAGGATCTTATATAGTAACTTAATATGGCATATTAAATTAGCATTATACTAATCACCTGATACTCTATAAATTCATAAACAAATTATAAATGCAAAATAATGAATTAAATAAACAAAATATGTGCATTTAAATAAACATAAATATATATTAAATACATTAATTAAATATAAACAATAAATACAAACAAATATATTAAATTACATATAATAAACGAACAAATTCAAAAGGCAAAAAGGGCCACTAGAGAGTATAAATAAATGAAACAGGGGATAAGGTGTAGCTCTATTTTTCTTAAGTATTTCCAAGGTGGCCATGGTAGTCCACAACATAGACTAACAAGAACCACATACCCGAATCAAACACAAAAACGTAAGGCCTGCTTAGTGCTAAAGGGTAAACAACTGAAGAAAACTTTATAAAATTTGCTGTAAATTAAATAAATAGAGTAAATTATAAATACAAAGTTAAAATGTTAGGATTTTTTATTTTTGCCCTCATTTATGTAACAATATATTTTTAGAAATATAAATCTATCTCTCTCTATATCTATATAAATATATATATATACTTTAAAAATAACTGATTTTAAAAGAAGAGGAAAGAAAAATTGGCATAACATTTTTATTCATGAAAATGAGTAAAATTGGTATGAATGTTTAAGGCTGTTATTTTTACTAGCAAAATATTGATAGTTTCTTGGCATAGGTAGCCTTTGTGCTCATGAAGGAATTTAAAATAAAATTGTCACATAGCCTATTTCCTTTTGATTTTTAGGTATATCTATTATTATTTCTTCTTTTAAATAGTAGCCAACTATGAGAAACCACACAACCGTGACCACATTTATTCTTCTTGGACTGACAAATGATCCACAATTACAGGTGGTAATTTTTGTTCTTCTTCTCTTCACATACATGACAAGTGTTGCTGGAAACCTAACTATCATCACACTCACCCTACTGGATTCACACCTAAAGACACCAATGTATTTTTTTCTTCGAAATTTCTCAGTTTTAGAAATCACATTTACAACTGTCTGCATCCCCAGATTTCTTGTCAGTATGGTAACTGGTAACAGGACCATTTCTTATAACAGTTGTATAGCACAGTTGTTTTTTACTATTCTCTTGGGTGCAACTGAATTTTTTCTTTTAGCTGCCATGTCCTATGACCGCTATGTAGCCATCTGTAAACCCCTTCATTACATGACCATAATGAATACCAGAGTCTGCAACATGTTGATTTTTGCTTCCTTGTTATCTGGTTTCCTAATAATATTTCCACCACTCACTTTAGCTCTCAAGCTTGATTACTGTGGCAATGAGATGGACCATTTCTTCTGTGATGCTTCCCCTCTGTTACAGCTCTCTTGCACAGACACAACAACAATAGAACTAATGGCACTTTTATCAGCTATTCTGACACTACTGGTTACACTGGTGTTAGTGGTACTCTCCTACACAAAGATCATTAAAACCATTCTAAAGATTCCTTCTTCTCAACAGAGGAAGAAAGCCTTTTCTACATGTTCTTCTCACATGGTGGTTGTGTCTATTTCTTATGGCAGCTGCATCTTCATGTATGTAAAACCCTCTGCCAAGGAAAGGGTGTCTTTAAATAAAGGGATAGCTCTGTTAATTACTTCTGTGGCTCCTATGATGAATCCCTTCATTTATACATTGAGAAATAAACAAGTAAAAGATGCTTTTAAGAATGTAATAAAAAAGATGAATATTTTGTAAATAAAATGAGCCTCATAAATGACAATGTTGACTCATAAGTAAAATGAAAGAATGGTAGACTGACAATTTTTCTACTAGAATATTATTTTGTTTACATATTTCTCTGACCTGTGTAATCAGCAACATCTAAACACTACTTTATTTCTTTTTCATGCTGAGCATATATTTTAAATGTCTTTATGTTCAAATGATATTTCCTTTCATTGTATACTTTTCAAACATTTTCATAGACATTTAAAGATCTACTTATTGTAGCTATATTTATTTTTCTCATGGAATTCAGATATACAGTTTGCCATAGGTTTTATGTAAGTTTTAGTGTATTACCTAGATCTGATTCAGCTTGTTATTGGTATGGTTAGAATTTGGATTATACTTTATTTGGTATCCAATAAAACTCAAGTGAAAGAAAATATAGGTATGATATATATTAATTTCAATTATTTTTTAATATTTTGCTCTTTTTGTACCACATCCATTGTTACTCAGATGTTACTCCTAGCTCTGTGCCTAGAGATCTTTTCTGGTTTGAAGTTTGAGTTACGTATGGGGTGCTGGAGATTGAACCCAGGTCAGTCACTTGCAAAGACAACACCTGATCTGCTGCACCACCACTCTTGCCTAATGATATTATTTAATTTTAGTGGAATTGAACATAACTCAGTCTATAATTTCAGCTATGCATCTAGTTACATCAACAGCTGTATCACATATAATTCACCACTAAGTTCCTTATTTTATATTTACTATATAATCAATGCCTTTTCTCTCAAGAGGACTAGTTTTCCTTTACCATTTATTTCTGATAACTGTTAATTTGGTCATATAACTTAAAATTTTAGATTTAGACTGGAGATAGTAGATCAGATATGATGCTTAACTTGTATATACTCCAACTAAGTTCAGGCCATACCAGGAGCTTATGATCCATAATTATAGAATCTGGTGTAAGTCCTAGTCACTGCTTAAAGTATTCCATATATCTGCATTTATTTTTTCTCTATGTAACATATATGTGACTTGCAGTTTCTTTCTTGTTTTTTTTTCTTCAGTTTTTAGGGGTGATTATTTTGCTCTTATGGGTTATTACTACCTCTACAAACAGAAATTACTCCTGTCAGTCTCTTGAGGCCTGCTTGTGCCAAAGCCAGATGCAAGACAAATGCCATACTTGTTGAGCTAATGCTCTGGCCTTATAATGTCATATTTATTTTTACATTTCATCATCATATGTTGTTACAGAAGCTTCTAGTTATGATGTATTTTAGAAAATATTTGAAAATTTTAGACCAGTTAAAACTTTATTGTTCTTAAACATTTAGGTAGTCATTTGGCCAATAAAAATAAATTGTCTTTTATCAATATCCTTATAATTGCCAAGTTTTCAAGTGCATATTATTCCATCTTCAAAACTCTGTATATTAGGTTCATTCATGGGTGTATACCTAAGACATATAGTACTGAAAACTAATAACAGAACCTTTCATAGATGACATAGTATAGATCTTGAACATTCAAGTGTCTTTTATCCTAATTGTCAAAATAATATAATAAGGGTCGGAGAGACAGCATGGACATAGGTGTTTGCCTTGCATGCAGAAGGACGGTGTTTTGAATCCTGTCATCCCATATGGTCCCCCGAACCTTCCAGGAGTGATTTCTGAGCTCAGAGCCTGGAGGAACCCCTGAGCGTTGTGGGATGTGACCCCAAAACAAAAACAATGTAATAATTATGACTATCAGTCAAGAGACAAACTAATACATTTATGGAGTATTTTATTAAGTTTAAGGAATAGCATAATAAAATAAAGGTTTTATTAGATCTTCTGGTGTCTTATTTTTTAAAATAAGAATATTGAGCACAAATTATAAGATATAATGATGATCATTTGCAATGAAACATTTACATTTTGGGGTTGGTGAGGTGGCACAGAAGTAGGGCATTTGCCTTGCACATGGCTGGTCTATAGACGAACAACTATTCGATCCTTTGGCGTCTCATATGGTCCCTAAGCCAAGCACGATTTCTGAGTGCATAGCCAGGAGTAACCCCTGAGACCACTCGGTGTCATCCCCCTCCAAAAAAATTACATTTTATCTTAAATTTGATTTTATATCAGTGTGATCACAAAATTTCATTCTACCAGGGGTCTCAAACTCGTGGCTCGCAGGCTGCAAATGGCCTTCTGTACAACATTTTGTGGCCCTGCCCTAGAGGAATCTTTTTTTGTTTTGTTTTAGTTGTTTGGGTCACACACCCCCAATGTTCAAGGCTTACTACTGACTTTGCACTCAAGGATCACCCCAACTTTGCCTCTTGCGGCCCCCAGGTAAATTGAGTTTGAGACCCCTGAACTGTTTTGACTATTATAACAAAACTTATAATAAAGTTGGAAAAGTTTGTAGAAAAGTTTGATGTCAGAGATTTTGTCACTTCCATTCGCATTCTTTTTCTTCAGGACTGATTTGGTTATTAAGCATTTTTTGTGCTTCTTTGCCAAATATTATCAAGTATTGTCTTATTTAATTAAAAATTGCCATAGTTATTTTGATGAGAATTATATTGAATCTGTATAATTGTTAGTATATCTGGCCATTTTAAACATGTAGATTCTTAAAATTTAAGAATATAAAGCAAATTTCCATTTTTCTCGTTTTACGGACATCTTATAATTAAATTCATTTAAAATAAATTATTTTTATTAATATCAAATTTATTAAAATAAATTATTAAAAACAAGCCATTCTAAACCCTGTCGTTTACAAAACTGTTATATATAGTTCTTGCATAAAATTTCTAGCACCATATTTCACCATAATGTTTGTTTGCCCCTTTCATATTTCCAATGCCCCCTTGTCCAATCTATAATCCCACCCATCATTCTCCACTGTGGCAATTTTATACTAAAAACCACATTTCAGTTTCTGATTCCTCTGTGCCTCTTTCATGAGTCTTTCATTCTACATAAAGGATACATCAATTTTTATCTGTCTCTTTCCTGCCTTGCTATATTAACATGATATTCTCCAGTTATTCTATCTACATTTTCCATAATGTAACTTATGGATTCATATCTGATAGAGTTCTTTCATTAATTTTGATTCAGCTTTTGTAGATGACATAAATTAGGAAGGGTGGTCTCAATTTTTTCTGGATATGTTTTTCCAGCATCATTTGTTGAAGTGGTTTCCTTTTCTCTGCTTCATACTTTCTATTCCTTTGCTGAAGACTAAGTGTACATATACCTTATGATGTGCTTCTTGACCATTTTATCTTCTTTTTTTCAGTTTTTGGTTCATATCTGATGATGGTAAGGAATTATTCCTGTCTCTTCATTCAGGGATCACTTCTGGCCATTATTGGGGAGGAAAGGGAGAATTTGGGATGCCTGGAATCAAACCAGAGTTGGCTGTGTGTGAAGAAATGCCTGATCAGTTTTAACATTGATCCAGTCTCTTCTCCTATTCTTTCCTTGTTTTATTTGTTTGTTTCTGGGCCATACAGGGTGGCAATCGGGGACTACTCCTAGCTTTGCACTCAGAAATCATTCTGGCAGGCTCAAAGGACTATCAGTGATCTATGCCAGGGATCAAACTTAGTCAGTTGTATACAAGGTAAATAGCCTACCCACTGTGTTATTGCTCCAGCCCCTCCTATCTTATTCTTTTATTTTAGGATGACTTTATATTTGGAGTGGGTTTGATGCCGGAGGAGGTCTCTAGAAGACTTATATAAAGAGAAAGGGGAGAAAGGCAGTTTCCCAAGAAGGGAATCTACAGATACCTTTCTTCCTATTTCTACCACCTGGAAAGAGGTAGGCTGGGGAGTCCTAGGCCTTGCGAGGAGGCAAAATCAGTTCTAGACATTATTCAGGCCTTTTTTCACAGAAAAAAATTTTAGGAGGAGACAAGAAGAGAAGTATAAGGTAGGTTTTATTTGAAAATACTGAGAAATAGGAGGGAGAGTATAAAAGAGAGTAATGAATAATGCTCAAGAGAGAATGAGGGTTTCTCCAAAGGTGGAGAAATCAGTAGTACTGTTAGCTCTAGACTCAGTATCCATACACAAAGATCACAAGGTGATGAACAATAATGCAAAAATGCATAAGTTTATTCCAGCATGCTGGGGTCATCATTAGGCAATGACCACCAAGCAAATTTTCAATTGTTTTATAGGAAATTTACTGAGGAATTTGCAGAGGCTCCAAATCATCTTAGTTGACATATTAGTTGATTGGCTGTTGTCTAGGATGTTTCCTTTTATGGCTAGATATCTAGAGTGGCATATTATGGTTTATAGAACCTTGAAGTCTGCATCAGCTGAAATAGTAGAGGACGGGCTCAGTTGTTCACTGGGCACCTGTAACCATGGCATGCATTTAAATAAAGGTTTATCATCTGCAGCCCCCAGGGTATTTCTAGTTCATCTAACTGTTCAAGTATGTGCTCTTGGGGTTCCTGCAACTGGCAGTTCTAGCCTATTCCTTTCTGCCACATATCTGAGGTTTGTAATGCAGTCTTTATGTCTGAATCAAAGTTGGGGTTACAGAGCAGAGCAGCAGTTAATTCCAAACTTACATTCCCTCATAGCTTCTAACAATATATACCTCCCCCCCACCATGGAAGTAGGAATGTCCACATCTCAAGAGAGGAGATGTTGGCAAAATGTGCACCATATGCAAGGCAAAACGTGTGTGTTGCTCCTTTATTCCAAGTTGACTTTTATAGGGTTGCTCCCAACCTGCCCCCTGTGAAGCTTTCTACACAGGTAATATTCATGTTGCCAGGGGGTAGTTGATTATTATCTTTGGTATTCCTTTCCTGAACTTTTTCCTGCTGCAGCTTCTCTCTTTAGGGGGTCCAGTCTTCTATGGGACTAGAGCTATAGTGGCAGCTGGTAAGACTCTTATCAGTGATGAAGTAACTCC
This sequence comes from Suncus etruscus, assembly GCF_024139225.1. Lineage (NCBI taxonomy): Eukaryota > Metazoa > Chordata > Mammalia > Eulipotyphla > Soricidae > Suncus > Suncus etruscus. Next base: position 82,181,806 of record NC_064858.1, read on the forward strand.
TCCAAATTCTATTTCTTGGTTTTATTACAACTCAGGAATCCATTGCCATAGGGGCCACTTCCCTAACTACTTGCTTGCCTAACTAATTTTCATAAACTTTAATAGCATATTTTTCTGTTTTTAAAACCAGTCGTGGGTATTTTTAAAGGGACTGCACCAATTCTGTATTATTTGGCAAGTTTATCATTTTTACAATATTGAATCCAACAATTGAATCTTCCAAATCTGACAATGTGTTTTGTTACATGAGTTAACAATAACATTGAAAGTAAGTGGATTTTTATTTACCTCTTTTATTGATATAATCATCAATTTTTCAATAAATATCCCTTGGTATCCTATTGAAAATATAATAATGTAATCCAAAATCTTGAATAATATTTCTAACATTTTCCCCAAAGTTCTATATTTTTAATTTTATGCCTATTTTATACTGTGGTATAATTTAATTAACCGTAAAATGTACAGAACATGCTGCATTCATGTTATGGCATATAAATTGATCTTATGCTATTTGTTCAAAACTATATTCTATAGCTTCTGATTATTTGGTACATAACTTGTTGACAGAAAACATGGAACAAACAAAAAATGTAATCACAGGATAAGTAATTAAAATATTTGTAGAATTGTTATGGGAAAACTATATTATTTTTATTTTATGAAGACAAAGATGCCAAGAAAGAGGAAAGGTGAAGTTACAGTGGGAAGACAAACTCCACAAACAGAATTCTCAGAAGAAATCCCCTTGCTGACGCCTTAATTTTCAACTTTCAGCCAAAGACATTAAGGAAAGTAAAACGGGGCCGGGTGGTGGCGTTAAAGGTAAGGTGCCTGCCTTGCCTGCGCTAGCCTTGGATGGACCGCGGTTCGATCCCCCGGTGTCCCATATGGTCCCCCAAGCCAGGAGCAACTTCTGAGTGCATAGCCAGGAGTAACCCCTGAGCGTTACCGGGTGTGGCCCAAAAACCAAAAAAAAAAAAAAAAAGAAAAGAAAAGTAAAACACATAAAACACACAAACAATTACTTTGTTCCTCAAGTCCCTAGATTGTAGTACATTAGAACATTTTTAGCAGTACACAAAGCAATCTAAAGCCACAAAATTTATGTAACTCCTTTAACATTGAAGACATATTATTTTTAACAGTTCCATGCACATACATATTAATTAAGTTAACTTCAAAAGTTTAAGTGATAGACCTTGAGACTTCATAATCTGAAGTTTAATACTATTATATTAGTCTGCTTTTGACTAATTTTTAAATTTATTTAAAGAAAGTATATCACATCGTTGACACAATTGATCATAATACATTATCTCAGAAAGAACAAAGACAAAGTTATTAAAAAATAGAAAGACAATAAGGATAAGAGTCAAGGGAGCACAGCAAAAATGGTGTTAGAGTGGCAATTGGTCTTTGGATAAGCCCAACAAAATATGGGGGACATGGAAAGAAAAACCCTGGCCTAAATACAAGGAGACCTTTCCCCTAAAGTGTTCTAGCATAAGACCAACTCTAGGCTCCAGGCATACTATGTTGTCCAACCCAAGTCATTTTCTGTAGTCCCAATATACTTTTATTTTTCACACATTCGCTGTTGTTGGTGTCAGGTTTCTGTAGTTAAAGATCCTGGAATCTGTCCATATTCTACATCGAAGTCAGGATGATTTGGAGCGTCCTCTAGTTTCACCTCACAATTAGATGGCAATGCAGTTTGTGTTGTTGTTAAGTCTTCTGAGTGTTAAGGGAAGTCTCTTTTGAGTAGGTCAATGACAGAGCAGTGGTAAGGTCTTCCCTGGTAGAGGATTGCTTCCAGGTGATGTTATAGGCAACCTTGGTTGTTTCGTAGATGGCATCCCTGGTTCAGGGGTGAATGGAGAATGCCCATTTTTCTGAGGCCTGAGCCAGGTCATTATGACAAATGTTCAGGGTGTAAGGTCCTATTGCATTACAAGATTTATGTGTTCCCATCTCTATTAGATAAGAACTTGTTTGTATGTATAGTATTTTCCCATTTTTATGTGCCTATGCAAAAGAGGAACAATGCCACATGGCATTATTGGTGTCTATGGGGGCCACTAGAACTAGTCCAACAATCTCTATGACTTGGTTCTAACATAAACTTTAAACTGAGGTACTCTTCTATCAGAATTCCTTATTGAACAGATCACAAAGAGAAGAATAGACAAAACAGAAGGAAAAATGTTCACTGTATAAGAGACTATTTAATAAGAGTTATAGCTGTTAAGGAAATATATTTTTGAAATAGTTGGGGGGTGTTAAATTTGGTGCACCATTTTGGTCTGTGATTTGGCCTGCGCGGTACATGAGATATTCAAAAGATAAATACAGTTCCTTTTGTATCTGAAGGTAACAAGGGTAAATGGGGGGAAATCATATTTGGGGTGAGGGAGTGAAGAACTAGAATTGAGCTTTATAGGTCAGTGGGCAAGGACAGAATACAAGATGAACATTCTGCCTATGAAAACATACCTTAATCATAGAGAATACTATTAATATACATTGTACTATTAATATATTAATATTAATATATTAATGTCAATATGTCATTAATGTTAGTATATTAACATATGATATTGATATATTAATGATTGATATATTATTAATTTTAATATATTAATATTGTACAATTAATATATATTGTATATATTGTTTTGAAAATAGACCGATGAGAAAAAGGTGCCAGTGACTGCCTCAGCTCAACCCAGTGCAAACCAGAAATTCCATTCCCCCACCAAGCTAGGGAGAATGAATTCGACCTGGGGTTTTCCCAAATTCCATGCTGGCAAGAGCTAGCCTCCAGAACAGGAAATGATTTGGTTGGAAAACTATAAATTTTATGGTTTTTAGATGATATCGTAATACAGTCAATATATTAAAAAAAATAAGGATATGGGGCCAGAGCGATAGCACAGCAGTAAGGCGTTTGCCTTGCATGCAACCAACACAGGACGGATGGTGGTTCGATTCTAGGCACCCCATATGGTTCCCCAAGCCTGCTAGAGGTGATTTCTGAGCACAGAGCCAGGAGTAACCCCTGAGTTGAGTGCTGCCAGTTGTGACCCAAACAAACAAACAAAAGAAAAACAAAAAAATAATATATTGTGACACTTAAACACTCTCACAAATACTATTTACAAAAATAGAGAGATATTAAAATATAAATGTTAAACTTATCCACAAAGAGTTAAATAGTATAAAATATAAATAATGATAATTTAAATAACATTGAGAAAAATTCTCAATTAAAAATATTAAAATATACAGTAAGTATTATTATGAGTATAGATTCATACATACATGAATTCAATATAGTATAGATGCTATACCTGCATGAATTTAAAAATATAAAACTGTTCATTACTGACTAGGTATGCATTATTGTAGTGTCAGTAAAAAAATTATATAATTAATTATACTAAAAAGTTAAGTGTTTCAGAGCCATCCTTCACCTCTTCTCAAGGTCTACTTATGGTTCTTTGCTCAGGGATGGTTCCTTGCATGGCTGTGGGACCGAAATAGGGATTAATTGCTGTCATGCTGCATGCAAGACAAGCCTCCTACCCACTGTGTATCTCCTTCCCAGCAAACTCATTACTACTAATTTTCATATACTATAATTGGTGCCTATATATTATAGAGGATCAGAAGTACAAAATATAGAAAACATAAAAAGACAGGAAAAAGTGAAGTATGGCTCATTTTGTGGATATTTTAATAGAGACACTGGATCTTTATTTCTTTGTGTTAATTATCAAAGTGTCAGAGGATTTGCACTTCTTTCCAACAGATATGATGTAAATTTAGGGATAAATGACACTTCAGTCTATAAAAGGATGGTTATTTGTTATTTTCTTCTTTGTGTTCATCTGCTCTCATTATTTTGACAATGCATATATATATGGGGTGTGATTTTTTTCTTCATTTATTTGCAGATTGTTTTGTTATGTTTTTAACATCAGGGCAATATCTAAAGGAACTGAAATTATCATGCTAAGAAATGATACCTTTTCCTCCATATTGCCCCTGGGGTGGGGGAGAGATAAAAATGCAGCTGCCAATCATGTGTTGAGTTTGATTGAAGAAACTTTCCAAGAACAAGTTCCATTTGGTGGCCCTCAATTCATTCCTTCTGAGCTTTCTTAACAAACTGGGAAGAGAAAGGTTCATTTATACACTATGTTGGAGCTTTATCAAACTTTGCTTACACAATCTTGGAGCCACCCAAACAATGGAGTGACCCCACAGAGCACTTTCCCACTTCATTTAAAAACCTGTCTTTTGGTACAAATAGAATCCATATGTTGGTTTCCTTTAAATATCCTTGTGCACATGGCTCTAAAAGCTAGCAGATTCATGTCCAACATCCTTCCAAAACTTGTAGAAGAGTTTTTTCCTCAAGCAAGAGAAAGCCAACTTTTCTGGCAGAAGCAGGCACCTGCCTGCCAAGCATCTTCAAATGGGTCATGCTGCAGAAGTCGAAGAATGCAGAGAAGCCAAAGAGAAACCAGAGGCAGGCTTTTCTGGGAAGGGATTCAGGGCCAGTTCTCAAATCCAAGGGTCATGAAGCCCCTTAGGATTTCCATGCTCCAGGAGAAGGAGCAGAGAAGTCATTAGAAATAGTGCAATGACACCCCTACAGAGCTCATTATTACTCCCTAACTCTCCCACCCCCAACCATTAGTACCTCACATTTACCCTTTTTAACTTCAGTACTACACAGTTCTAATCACACACCAAAATCTTGCATTGGATTTAACAACTCCCAACTATTTCAAAAGACATACAATGGACCCATATGTCTTTTGAATATGTATGTGTATTTTCTTTAACAGCTATAACTCTTTCTAAATATTCTTTTACCATGAAGATTTTACCCACTGTCTATCTTGTCTTCTCTTTGTGAGCTGTTCAATAAGGAATTTTGGTGGAAGAGTCCCTGAATTTAATAATTATTATTGAACCATGTCATTGGGATTGTTGGACTTGTTCTTATGGCCCCCATATGCACCGATAACGCTACATGGCATTGTTGCTGGTTTGCATAGGCACATTAAAATGGGAAAATACTATACATACAAATAAGTTCTTATCTAATAGAGATTGGAACACACAAATCTTGTAGTGAAATGGGACCTTACACCCTGAACATTGATATAATGAACTGGCAAGGCCTCAGAAGAATGGACATCCTCCATTCACCCCTGAACCAGGGAAGGTATCTACGAAACATCCAAGGTTTTTTATAACAACACCTGGAAGCAATCCTCTACCAGGGAAGACACTACCACGGCTCTGACATCGACCTGCTCAAAAGAGACTTTCCTTAACACTCAGAAGACTTGACAACAACAACGACCTGCTTACAGGACAGGGTTCTCTGCATTGCCCTTTAATTGTGAGGTGAAATGAGAGGACATTCTGCACCATCCTGACTGCAATATAGGATATGCAGATTCCAAGATCTTTAATACATAAACATGATACCAACAACAGAGACTGTGTGAAAAATAAAAGTGTATTGGCACTACAGACAATGACCTGGATTGGACAAAATAGTTTGCCTGGAGCCTAGAGTTGGTTTTCTTGCCAGGAAACTTCAGGGGTAGGGTCTCCTTGTATTTAGGCCAAGGCTTTTCCTTTCCATGTCCCTCATATTTTGGTGGGCCTATGCAAACAATAATTGCCACTCTAACACCGTTTTTACTGTGCTTCTTTGACTCTAATCTTTAAGAAAAACAACCCACTTAAACTTTTGAGGTTAACTTAAACTAATATGCATGTGCATGGAAATGTAAAAAAGTACTTTACCTTCAATGTTTAAGGAGTTACATAAGTTTTATGTCTTTAGATTGCTTTGTGTGCTGCTAAGAAATATTATGTACTACAATCTGGGGACTTGAGGGACAAAGTAATTGTATATGGGTTCTGTTTTATTTTTCTTAATGTTCTTTGGCTGAAAGTTCAAAGTTAAGATATCAGCAATGGGACTACTGAGAATTCTGTTTATGGGTGATTGTCCTTCCACTGCAACTTTACCTTGTTCTCTTTCTTTGCATCTTTGTTCTCATAATTAAAAATAAAAAATTTTAAAAAAAGAAATAGTGCAATGAAAACAAAAGGAAAAAAGAAATAGTGCAATAGTGCAAGGGTAGATTCTCTGCTAGACAGTGAAATAGTTGGTATCTGGTCATTCTGGCCTTTACAAAAATAGTTTCAAATAGTTCTACCTAAGTACTGAGAATACCAAATAAATGCCAACAAGTTTCTGATGAGAGAGAGAGAGAAAGAGAGAGTACAAGGACCAGTAGAGTGAATTATTTTATTCCTCCAATGATTCTTTTTTTCTGCAATTTTTATCTTTATTTAAACACCATGATTACAAACATGATTGTAGTTGTATGATTACAGTCATATAAAGAACACCCCCCTTCACCAGTGCAAGATTACCACCACCAATTTCCCAGATATTCCTCCTCCCCACCTCCTCCACACCTGTACTCGAGACAGGCTTTCTATTTACCTCATTCATTCACATTGTTATGATAGTATTCAGTGTAGTTCTTTCTCTAACTGCACTCATCACTCTATGTGGTGAGCTTCATGTCATGAGCTGCACTTACATGGGTAAATGGGGGTAAATTATGGTTGGACTGAGGGAGTAAATGATTAGAAATGAGCTTTGTAGGGCAGTATCAAGGTCGCAATACAAAATGGATATTGTGCATATATAAACTATATGCATATAATACTATCAATATATATTGTTCGCATGGGGCACTAGCCCCCACATGGTTTTGGAAATAGAGACCAAGAAAAAAAATTTCCAGTGACTGTCCCAACATAAACCAGTGCTGCAACAGCCTGCCCTCCTCCCAAAGCACATTCCCATCAGTGTAGGAAGAGGTATTGGGAAAGCCTGATGACCCTTATAGAGTCCACCTGGACCAGCGCCCAGGGAAGGCATGGAATCCAGGGGAGAAAGAGGGGGACGGCTGGGGGCCGTCTTCTTTCTTTCCTTCTTCCTTCCTTCCTTCTTCCTTCCTTCCTTCCTTCCTTCTTTCCTTCCTTCCTTCCTCCCTCCCTCCCTCCCTCCCTCCCTCCCTCTCTCTCTCTCTCTCTTTCTTTCTTTCTTTCTTTCTTTCTTTCTTTCTTTCTTTCTTTCTTTCTTTCTTTCTTTCTTTCTTTCTTTCTTTCTTCTTTCTTTCTTTCTTTCTTTCTTTCTTTCTTTCTTTCTTTCTTTCTTTTTTCTTTCTTTCTTTCTTTCTTCTTTCTTTCTTCTTTCTTCCTTCCTTCCTTCCTTCCTTCCTTCCTTCCTTCCTTCCTTCCTCCCTCCCTCCCTCCCTTTCTTTCTTTCTTTCTTTCTTTCTTTCTTTCTTTCTTTCTTTCTTTCTTTCTTTCTTTCTTTCTTTCTTTCTTTCTTTCTTTCTTTCTTTCTTTCTTTCTTCTTTCTTTCTTTCTTTCTTTCTTCTTCTTTCTTTCTTTCTTTCTTTCTTTTTTCTTTCTTTCTTTCTTTTTTTTCTTTCTTTTTTCTTTTCTTTTTCTTTCTTTCTTTCTTTCTTTCTTTTTTCTTTCTTTCTTTCTTTCTTTCTTTCTTTCTTTCTTTCTTTCTTTCTTTCTTTTTCTTTCTTTCTTTCTTTCTTTCTTTCTTTTTCTTCTTCCTTCCTTCCTTCCTTCCTTCCTTCCTTCTTCCTTCCTTCCTTCCTTCCTTCCTTCCTTCCTTCCTTCCTTTCTTTCTTTCTTTCTTTCTTCCTTTCTTTCTTTCTTTCTTTCTTTCTTTCTTCCTTCCTTCTTTCTTTCTTTCTTTCTTTCTTTCTTTCTTTCTTTCTTTCTTTCTTTCTTTCTTTCTTTCTTTCTTTCTTTCTTTCTTTCTTTCTTTCTTTCTTTTTTTTCTTTCTTTCTTTCTCTTTCATTTCTTTTGGCAATATCACTTTATCTCTTTCAAAAACAGTTCTTGTCCAAAGTGATGGAATCCTACTAGGAACTGTTCTCCATAGCCCTCATCTTTATTGTCTCTGAAGATTATTGTTATACTATCATTTTATGTCCCCAAAATGAGTTAAATCACTGTATATCTATCCCTCTCACTTTGATTTATTTCACCTACTTAATACTTTGAATATCCATTCATGTATAAGCATATTTCACGACTTCATTTTTCTGAAAAGTTCCAAACAGTTGAACATCCATTATATAGATTTACCACAGTTTCTTTATTCACTCATCTGTTCTTGGACATTTGATTTGTTTCCAGATTCTGACTATTACAAATAGCATAAAATGAACATACGAAAACCTAAAAGAGCTATTGTAAGACAAGATCATTTCTACAAACCAAACAAATTTCTATACAAAGATGGCAGAAAACTGAGTTGCAATAATCTTTCTCAATGTAAATGAACTAAATGTAACTAATAAACACAAAGTGGCACTATGTAATTAAAAATTGAACTAACTTTATGCTTCAAGGAAGAAACACATTTGAACAGTCAAAGCAAACAAACTCTAGAAAAGTATTCAAAAAAACAACCCACACAAAAATGCTAGAGTGGTCATACTAATATCAGACATCATTGACTTCAGACTTAATAAAATTATAGGAAGCAAGGAAAGGTCATATCTTAATGATCAAGGAACATGTACACCACAAACTTCTCACACTACTAAACATATGTGCATTGAATAAAAGACCAGAAAAATCCTTAAAATATTGTATAATAAACATGAAGGAAGACAGTGGTAGTAACATACGTAGTACTACAAGAGTTCAACACCATCTGTCATCTCAAGATGGATATTAATTAAATTAAAATTTAATTAAATTAATATTACATAAAATTAAAATTAGATTAAAGTTTAGTAAAGAGAACATTGCTTTAAAGGAAAAAAGTAAGACAAAGGCTGGGTATGCATGTATATATATATACATATATATGTGTGTGCAATATCCTTAATTAACTGAAAAATTCTCCAGAATAAAACATATGCTAGCATACAAAGTTTACCTCAAAAATTTTAAGAGGATAGAAATCATGCTAAGTAAATTCTCAGACCATGCTACAATGAAAATAGAGTTTAATCATAAACAGAAATAAACAATGAAAACATATGAAATATAAATAGCTCATTACTGAACAACCAATGGGTGAGAGAGAAACAGTATTTCAGAAAACATATGAGAAACAAATGAGAATGAGGATATGGGCTACTAGAACCTGTAGGACACAGCAAAAACAATGTTAAGAGGAAAACTCATTGTTTTTCAAGCATTCATAAGAAAGAAAGAGCCCTTATAAATAACGACTGGTGCACAACTTAAGAAACTGGAAAATGATCAAGAAAAGAAATTTAAATAAATTAGGAGGAAGTAAATATTAAAATTAAGCACAGAAATAAATTAACCTGATTCCCCCCAAACTGATCAAAGAATCAATGAAACTAAGAGCTGATTTTCCATATTTAAAACAATGATAAACTTGAAAAACACAAAAAGGAAATTTTAACAAACTGAATCAGAGGTGAAAGGGGGCATTATACAGACACCACAGAAATTAAAAGAATCATCAGAGATTACTTTGGAAACATTTTGGCTGGAAACAAGAGAAACCAGCAAAAAATAGAACAATATTTTGACTATTAGCTTTCAAAAACTAAAGCAAGATGACTTTGAATATCCATATACATCAGTCACTCCTGAGGGAATTTAAATGGTAATTGAAAGTCTTCCCAAAAATTGAAACTTAGGCTCAGATGTATTTACCAGTGAATTCTTTCAAACCTTTAATAATAACCTCCTACTATTCCAATTCAGTTCTGCCATAAAATTAAACAAAAATACCCCCAAGTAGTTTCTTTGATGTTGATATTACCCATGTACTAAAAGTGTTGAGAGATACCAAATAACAACAACAACAAAAAATAGAATTACAGGCTAACTTCCTTGGTAAATATAGATGTAAATATAATTAACAAAATACTATTTAAGTAGATTTCAACAATGTTTAAAAAGATCATATCCCATTAGCAAGGAGGAGTTATTCTGGGATTATTAGAATGGTTCAATACATGCAAGTCGATCAACATGATCCACCATATGCAAAGGAACAAAATTATATCAATAATTGCAAGTAATGTAGTTAATAATTTATGAACCTGTTCATGATTTAAAGAAACCTCTTAATAAAATGAGAACTGTGGAGCCAGAGCAGTGTCACAGCAGTAGGGCATTTGCCTTGCAAATGACTGACCTAGGACAGACTGCGATTCAATCACCGGACATTCCATATGGTCCCCCAAGCCAGGAGCAATATCTAAGCACAGAGCCAAAAGTAATCCCTGAGCCTCACTGGGTGTGGCCCAAAAAACAAAATAACAAAAAATTTTCTTCAGAATAGTCAAAGCCATTTACCACATGCCAACAAAAAACATTATATTTAATATATTCAATGGGAAAAACAGAAAGCTTTTCCTCTATGATCAAGCACATCATTGCCCAGTGCCACCAGTACTCATCAATACAGTATTATAAGTCCTAGCCATAGAAATTAGGCAATAAAAAGATATCAAGTCTTTTGAGACAAGAAAGGAAGTAAATGATATGGTACTATATGAAGAAAATTCCAAAGACTACACAAAAACTTCAGTAATAGAACAGCTTTTGCAGGAAAGTGTCAGGCTAAAAACTAACAAGCAGTTTTCCTATATATTTTCCTATATTTTAATAATGTAACAAGATAAATATAAATAAGCAAAACCATTCAAAATTGTGCCTTAGAAAATAAAGTACATTGGATTAACTAAAAAGGTTAAATATGCACATATACACAGTGGAATATTATGCAGCTAGCAGGCGTGATGAAGTCATGAAATTTTCCTATACATGAATGGACATGGAAACTATTATGCTGAGAGAAATAAGTCAAAGGGAAAGAAATAGATACAGAATAGTCTTACTCATCTATGGGATTTAAGAAAAATAAAAGACAGTATTGCAATAATGCCCAGAAACAATAAATATGAGGGCTGGAAGGACTGGCCCACTTTATGAAGCTTAACACAAAGAGTGGTGAATGCAGCTAGAGAAATAACTACACTAACAATTATCATGACAATGAGAGAAATAGAATGTCTGTCTCAAATACAGGTAGAAGGTGGGGCAGGAGGAGATGGGGACATTGGTGGTGGAAATTTTGCAATGGTAAAAAGAGTGTTCTTTTTAAAAACTGAAACCCAACTAAAAATATGTTTATAATCATGGTGCTTAAATAAATATATTATTAAAGAATAAAGAAAATAGTGCCTAAACCCACCAAGTACCAAGTTATCAACTTGATAGGTGAGAGATTTATACCATGAAAACTTCAAAATACTTAAGAAAAAATAAAAGATGACCTAAAATAATGGAAAAACATCCCATGCCAAAGTAAAGGACAAATCAAGTTTATCTAAATGACCATTTTACCTAAATTACTATGTTGATTCAATGTAATCCCTATCCAAATTCAGACATCTTTGAGACTTAAAACAGTAAATTATAAAGTTTGTGTGGATCAGAAAAACCACAGCTAATTAAAATCATACTAAAACAAACAAACAAACAAAAAAAAAACAAGAAACTGGGAGGCATGTCTTTGGCTAAATTGAAGCTGTACTACAAAGCCAAAGTAGTCAAAACAGCCTGGTATTGAACAGAGGATAGAGTTTCAGAGCAATGGGTTAGAATAAAATATCCAGTGACAACAAACCCCCAAATATATGGCCCATTAATATGTGACAAAGAAACCGAGAACATGAAATGGAATGATGATAGTCTCTTTAACAAATGGTTTTGGGATAATTGTATAATTACATTTAAGAAATTAACATTGAATCACTGTCTCAAATATTACACACAATTCAACTCAAAATGAACTAAAGAACTTGAGATCATATCTGAATCCATTAAGTACATTGCTAAAAACTTAGGCAGAACACTCAAAGAGGAGTCTTCAATGATATGATGCCAATGGAAGGGCTATTGAATCAAAGTGAAATAAATGGGATTACATCAAAATATAAAGTTTCTGTATGACAAAAGAATAAAGGCAAAAATTAAAAGACATCTAGGTCTATTTTTTCTCCTACAACTAGGTGGGAGAAAATAATTGCACTCAACATACCAGGTAAAATATTGATATCTCACATATACAAAGTACTCACAAAGGGTAAACCCCATAAAACCTAAAATACCCATTAAACGTGGAGAGGGGAAATGAACATACAGCTCTCTGAGAAAGACCCACAGATGGCCAAAAGGCACATGAAAAAAATGCTCTTCATCAACAAAGGAGGCCTTTTACACTAATAGTCCACGGGGCAAAGGGGGAGGTTTGGGATGCATGCTGGAAACAGGGTGAAGGGACCACAACATTGAGGGTGTGAATGGCCCTAGTTAATTGTCATTATGTACCTTAAATATTACTGTGAAAGATTTGTAATTCACTAAGATCACAATAAAAATTATTTTTAAAAAAAGCAATAAGAAAGGCTATAGGGCACTTTTCTTGCATGCAGTTAATCTGAGTTCAATCCCTAGCACCACATATGATCCCTAAATCTTGCCAGAAGTGATCCTTGAGCACAGAGTCAAGAATAAATCCTAAGTCTAAAGAATAGGTCTAAAAAATAAAGAAAAAGAAATTATATTGTCAATAGTTTTGCATGTTTATGCCTGTATTAGTTCATATTTAACTCAGTAATATAAAATGGTAGTGATAAAATTCGTATCTAGGTCTATAAATAATGATGTGATTTGTTTGTCAACATAATTTGTCATTCTTTCATGATTTCTGAGAATTTATTTATAGGTGAAAGATGGAAGATTCTTCATATCTTGTAACGCTTAATAAATGTATAGATCCCAACCTTCAAAAAGAAGCTAGTAAAAAAATAACATCATCCAGCTGTGTTGTGTATCTATAATTATTTTGGAGGGGCATATCCAGACTAATTCTGGCTAACTGCTCACAATTCACTCCTGTGTTCATGAGAGTAGTTAATAAAAGAGATATAACTTGAGCCTCCAGCAAGCAAAAGATGTACTTCATTTGTGAGGCACAGGGTGGAATAGTCAAGGTTTATCAAATGCATTAGAATTAAGAACAATTGTTGAGTATTAAGGGCTAAGGTATAAGAGGACAAAATTAGGATAGGATAGTTTATGGGACCTTTCAACCCAGATTCTTGGCACCTGAAAGAGACTTTGCTTTGGGAATGCTTTAACTGCTTTATCTTTCTATTTCAGGAGATCCTCCCTTTGTGAATAAAGTCATTTACACTTGCAAGTCAAAAAGACTAACCTGAAAAGATTAATGTAATTATAAATTTGACTAGTGAAAGTTGTTCTCTTTTTGATGATCATTAATTTTAGGCAATAAATATTGTATATGGAAGATAGTCAAGGGTCTGTCTATCAGACTGTGAGGTCTCTAACCTTATGCTCTTTCTCCTATTTCTGTCTCTTAGTCCTTACAGTATCCCTGCTTCAGACCTGTTCACTGAGGACCTAGGGTTGGTCATTTAACAAATAATTATCCCTAAAAAAAAAATGATTGGAAATAAACTGCAATGAACCAACAACTCTGTTTCTTCACTTGACAGTTGCTCTTACAGGTATATTTACTTGTCAAAAGTGACCAAAATATATAAATGTGATCAGAGTCTTTTCTTGATATTAAAGCTTATCAAATATCTTAATATTTGATATGCTGCACTGACTTAGATAATTTACCTGTAGTAGGATGACTTTGCAATTAAATGTAGAATGGTAAGTGATATTAAGTGTAACTTTTACAAAGTTTTGATTTGAACACATAGAAGTAGGTGTAAATATATTTACTTGTTTGTCTTGCAAATTTTCCTTATTTTAAAATATTTTATTGAGACTTACAAAGTTTTGATTTGAACACATAGAAGCAGGTGTAAATATATTTATTTGTTTGTCTTGCAAATTTTCCTTATTTTAAAATTTTTTATTGAGACCAATGTGAATTACAAGTCTTTCCCAGTTATATTTAAGGTCCATAGTGACAGTGAATTAGGCCATTCCTATCATCAGTGTTGACTTCCCTCTGTCCCTGTTCCCAGCATGCATCCCATACCTCCACCTTTAGTTCCCTGGACTGCTAGTGTAACAGGTCCTTTTCATATGTAGCTTATTATAGTTTGTGTCTTCTGATTCTATTGTTAGTGACTTTGGGTTGGGTATTTAGGTATGATTATTTTTTTATCTCTACTCAATGTTCATGGGATTGCTTGCCCCTAGTACCTACCGTCCACTTTAATTTTTCTTAAATTATGAGGCAGAAAAAGATGATTCATGTTCTATGGTTCTGTTGAAAATAAAAAAGTGGGGTAGAGCCCCTGTCAAGAAGCTATGAATATAAATTTAAAAGAATGAAGAAAGAAAAGAAAAAACAAAACAGAACAGAACAAAGCAAGCGAAAGAAAGAAAGAAAGAAAGAAAGAAAGAAAGAAAGAAAGAAAGAAAGAAAGAAAGAAAGAAAGAAAGAAAGGAAGGAAGGAAGGAAGGAAGGAAGGAAGGAAGGAAGGAAGGAAGGAAGGAAGGAAGGAAGGAAGGAAGGAAGAAGGAAGGATGGAAGAAAGAAAGAGAGAGAGAGAAAGAGAGAGAAAGAAAGAAAAAAGAGAGAGAAAGAGGAAAAGAAAGAAAGATAGAGAAAGAAAGAAAAAAGAAAGAAGAAGAAAGAAAGAAGAAAGAAATAAAGAAAGAAAGAAAGAAAGAAAGAGAGAAAGAGATAAAGAAAGAAAGAAAGAGGAAAAGAAAGAAAGCTAGAGAAAGAGAAAAAAAGAAAGAAAGAAGGAAGGAAAGAAAGAAAGAAGAAAGAAATAAAGAAAGAAAGAAAGAAAGAAAGACAGACAGACAGACAGAAAGAAAGAAAAAGAAAGAAAGAAAAGAAAGAAAGAAAGAAAGAAAGAAGAAAGAAAGAAAGAAAGAAAGAAAGAAAGAAAGAAAGAAAGAAATCAGGGCCTGGTGTGGCATGATTTTTATTTTGCATAGGCACAGTTAAGTGTTTAATTTTCCTTAATTTTTTTTCTTTTTGGGCCACACCCTGTGTCACTCAGGAGTTACTCCTAGCTATGCACAGAAATTGCTCCTGGCTTGGGGAACCATATGGGATGCTGGGGATCAAACCAAGGTCCATCCTATATCGGCCATATGCAAGGCAAAAGCCTTACTGCTGTGCTGTTGCTCTGGCCAAATTTTCCTTAAATTTTTAAACTGTTTATATAACTTGGTTTCATATATTTTTAACATAATTTTTATTTTAATTGTAGTGGCTTACATATCATTCACAGTAATATTCCAGGTACATATTTACATTGAATCAGGGGAATTCCCACCACCAAATTGTCCTCCCACAACTGCTCCCATTCTGCCTCCCATATCCTCCACTCCTCCCCCCAGGGGCTGCTAGAATGCATGGTCCCCTCTGTGTCTAGTTAATTACTTAGTGGGCTTATACCTGTTTGGTCTTGGTGCCTCCGTTATTTCCCCCTCTATTTGGGAGGCGGGGCTAGAAAGATCAAGTTATGTGGATTTGTTTGAGGAAGAGAAAGGTAATATAATGGGGTAAAGATCGACTACGCCGACTATGAGCGGAGTCATTCTAGAGGCTCTCGTCCTTGGTTTGAGAGACGATGGGGAAAAGAAGAAGGTAAGACACCACAGCAGTTCAAAAAGAAGAATCAAATAAGATATTCAGTGAGCACTGCAGCCATAAAAATATGCACCACATAGTTGCCATGGTCTTGAGATAAGAAATATGACAAGGCGCAAGGAGGAAGAAGAGAAAAGAAGAAAGAAAAAGTAAATATATAATTAAAAAATGGACAACTGTTTCAGTATTTACCCCAAAACAAAGAATTCGATCAAAACTAGATAAAATAAAAAAAATAAAATAATAATAATAATAAAAGGATTATTTAGTGTTTTTTGTCTCTCCCCCCGTCCCTGCATAGACACAGTAAATTTAGGGGTTATTCGAAATGGGAATCCCCTTGGCCTAAGAGATACAGGGTTTCCCTACCCTTGGAATATATTGTCATGGGATTATTTATAGACTCCTTTCACATTCATTTACTCTTTCCTTGGTGTTTTTGTGCCGTATGGAAGACTTCTGCTTCAATCTGGATGATAAAGACAGACTTCTAAATTTAGGGGTCTCTGTCTGTGCAAGGTCAAGGAGTGGAACTTATGATGATGACTTTCTTTGTGATTTTAGAAGTTCTGTTTCCTCGATGTCATTTTAATCTGTCTTCTGTGGTTAGTGGTCTTGGCCCTTGCACTGAGGCTCAAATGGAGTCTGGAATATCGTCTTTTGTTATGATTCCTGAAGACCCATTCAGTTGAAATTGCCTCCCTCAGGACTCTGGCATTGGAGGTCATGTTTGTTATGTAGGACGTAGGCTGATATCCAGAATATACAAAGCACTCAGAAAGATGAGCTCCACAAAACCAAATAAAGCCATAGAAAAATGGGGAGATGAATTGAAAAGAAGATTGAAAGATGGCCAACAAACACATGAAAACATGTTCACCTTCACTCATCATTAGGGAAATCCAAATCAAGACAACAATGAGGTACCACCTTACACCAGTGAGGATGGCTCACATCAAAAATAATGGAAACAATCCTGTTGGCGGGGGTATGGTATAAAAGGCACTCTCATCCACTGCTGGTGGGAATGCTCCCTAGCCCAATCCCTATGGAGAACTGTCTGGAGAGTGCCCAAGGAACTCAGAATTGAGCTGCCATTTGACCCAGCAATTGCTCTCCTGGGTATCTACCCCCAAACCGGAAGGACATTCATCCCCAAATATGTGTGCACCCCACTATTTGTCGCAGCACTCAGTATAATAGCCAAGTCTTGGAACCAACCTCGATGCCCAACAACAGATGACTGGATCATTAAGATGTGGTATCTATATACAATGGAATACTACATGCAGTAAGAAATGATTCAATCACAGACTTTGCAGCAACATGGATGGACCTTGAACATATTATGTTAAACAAAGTCAGAAGATGAAAGATAAACACAGAATGATAGTACTATTCTGAATCACCTCGAAACTACACCATATATACAACTAATATTCAAAGATCAAATAATAGGATTTAACAGGGTAGAAACTCCGAACACAGAAATACTACACATATACCGGGCAGAAGTGCCCAGAACACATGAAAGAGGAACATCATAAACTCTCTACTACACATTAGAACATAAAGAAACCAACATTTTCAGAAACAGCAGCATAGAGTGAACAGGTATGTAATCAGTCTGATACTGCAAAGGCTCACAATAACCTCTTAGAGATCTTATACAAGGTTACAGGTAAAGAATACCACGGGAAATCACTGACTACAACCGAAGTATTTCAAAATAATAGGTGTTAATGCCTTAAGCTTAATATATTCAAAATAACCTCTCAGCTTTTCTGTCCACAGGTGTTCTTGGATACAAAGGATGGACAACCTAAGATGGCATCTCAGAGCTAAACCACACGAGATACCATACCCAGGTTGCATTACAAAATTGTCCGGACAAAACTTTTTAACACACCCTTTATCTCTAGGGCATACCTTCTTTTAGGACCTGAAGCATATGACCAGCCAGATCACCGAAGCAGCACTAATTGTACATATTAAAGCAAAATGACATGCCCCCAATCTTTTCACCTCTCTTCTCACTACTTCCTCTTCTTTTTTTTTTAATTCCCTATTTAATCTTATTTTTCCCTTTCTTCCTTTCTGCCCCTTCCAAATACTCTCCCCTATACCCCCTCCAGGAATCCGACTACCCCTTCACCCCTCAATCCCATCCAGATTTTCCAATTTATTAAAACTCTTCACCCTCAGTTCTCCACCTATTAGGCTTCAAGACTGACCTCCTACCCCTAGGAACCAGTACCCAGCACCCGAGCGAAGGGACATCTACTCAAACCCACACCTCGTCCACAGCAGGAAAAGACAACCAACACCCCTAACTGACTCATGCTGTGTGACTCTCCCTACCAAGTTATCCTATCGTGGATTCTTGCTGGATACCAGACTTAGCCCTAAAAGGACTCCCATTGCAAGAACTTTACACAAGACCCACCCCCCTCAAATCTTTTACCAATCTCAGGAAGGGCAGGGTGTGCGATGAAAAGGTGCCTGGGAACCTACACCCCACAAGAAAATCTCAAAAGGCAATGGGGAAACATTTACTTCCATCATAAGTATAAGACCTGTATAACACTAGCTCTTTATTTTTTTTAGTAAGCTCTTTTTTTAATTAATTTTTATTTTTAATTATGAGACCAAAGATGCAAAGAAAGAGGACAAGGTAAAGTTACAGTGGAAGGATAATCACCCATAAACAGAATTCTCAGTAGTCCTAATGCTGATATCATATTCAGCCAAAGAACATTAAGAAAAATAAACAGAACCTATGTACAATGCTTTCTCCCTCAAGTCCCCAGATTGTAATGTTTCTTCGCAGCACACAAAGCAATCTAAAGACATAACACTTATGTAACTCCTTAAACATTGAAGGCAAAGTACTTTTTTACATTTCAATGCACATGAATATTAGTTTAAGTTAACCTCAAAAGTTTAAGTGGTTTGTTTCTCTTAAGAATTAGAGTCAGAGGAGCACAGTAAAAATTGTGTTAGAGTGGCAATTATTGTTTGCATAGGCCCACCAAAATATGAGGGACATGGAATGGAAAAGCTTTGGCTAAAATACAAGGGGACCCTATCCCTGAAGTTTTCTGGCATAAGACCAACTCTAGGCTCCAGGCAAACTAGTTTGTCCAATTCAGGTCATTGTCTGTAATGCCAATACACTTTTTTTTTTTTTCACAAAGTCTCTGTTGTTGCTATCATGTTTCTGTATTAAAGATTCTGGAATCTGCATATCCTATATTGCAGTCAGAATGGTGCAGAGCATCCTGTCATTTCACCTCACAATTAAAGGGCAATGCAGAGAACCTTGTCCTGTAAGCAGGTCATTGCTGTTGTCAAGTCTTCTTAGTGTTAAGGGAAGTCTCTTTTGAGAAGGTCTATGTCAGAGCCACGGTAGTGTCTTCCTTGTACAGGATTGCTTTCAGGTATTGTTATAAAAACCTTGGATGTTTTGTAGATACCTTCCCTGGTTCAAGGGTGAATGGAGGATGCCCATTCTTCTGAGGCCTGTGCCAGGTCATTATATCAATGATCAGGGTGTAAGGTCCCATTGCACTATGAGATTTGTGTGTTCCAATCTCTAATAGATAAGAACTTACTTGTATGAATAGTATTTTCCCATTTTAATGTGCCTATGCAAACAAGGAACAATGCCACGTGGCATTATCAACGCATATGGGGACCATAGGAACAAGTCCACCAATCCCCACGACATGGTTCAATCATAAGCATTAAACTGAGGAACTCTTCCACCAAAGTTCCTTATTGAACAGCTCACAAAGAGAACAAGACAAACAGTGGATAGAATCATCATGGTAAAAGAATATTTAGAAAGAGTTATCCTCCAAATCTAGAAAATTCCACTTTTTTCCAAAAACAGTTGAAGAGACACAGAAGAACTGGCATGTGGAGTCTTCCGGGTGCAGCCCTGCCTCTGTAGTTTGTGGATGCATTGGGAGGAATTTCTAGACCTCCCCACCCCCCAGGGCCCAATTAACCAGGTGTGGCCCTGAAGACCCGCCTGGCGTGGAGGGGGGTCTCAGTCCCCTGGACTAAGTGGTCAGCCGAGGGGGTCTATGGCTAGCTGTCCTGCCCAGAGCCCCCAACATACCAGCTGAGGAGACACAGAAGAACTGGCATGTGGAGTCTTCCGGGTGCAGCCCTGCCTTTGTCTAGCTTTTTATTTTTATTTCATTTTACTTACAATCATTTTTCACTATACATATGTGAGCAAATATATATATATATATATATATATATATATATATATATATTTATGTTTTTTGAATGTGTGACTTGTTTCTCTGTTCTTTTCATCCCAAGTGCACCGGCAATATAATGAAGCACCATTTCTTCCTGCAAAGGCACACTAAAAAAGGGGAAATCCCATGTATATATACAAGCTCTTATCTACTAGAGATAAGAACTCATACTTATTTACAATACAGGGGAATCTCCCACCTTGAAAATATGTCATGTGGACCCATCTTAGACGCCAGAAGATTGTACACTGACCATCCAGACTTCAATCCTGAACCCCAGACATAGAATCGACACACTTCTTCACAACAGCCACAGGAACCAAAGCCCACCTGGGACATCCTGAATACTACTTGATCTCCAACGTGTGCCAGTTCTAATATGAGATCCTGACAACGAGGAAATTGGGAACAAATGGACGTAAGAACATGTTATCCTACCTTACCAACTAATGATAAATCAAATTGGAAGACTTACCACACTATGGGCTGTGCAAAAGCCAAGAATGTGATCTACAGATGACTGGCTGATAGAACCATGACCAGGCAGTATGTATTCTGGGACCAACAAGAAAGCCCTAGTCTAGGGTCTGGTCTATGTCCTTGGCTTCATATATTCTAAACTTGATAAAATCTCTAAATTTTTTGTGCAAGTCTTTGAATTTTTGAACTTTAAACTCAGTAGATACTACAATCTAATTTAATCATTAAATACAAATTACTGTTTTGGTAGTGCTTGAAGTATGGTAACATATACTGAAGTGATGTGAAACAGTATATCTTAAACATAAAGTCATTTTTTTTTTTTGGTTTTTGGGCCACACCTGATGACGCTCAGGGTTACTCCTGGATATGAGCCCAGAAATCGCTCCTGGTTTAAGGGACCATACTGGACACTGGGGATTGAACCAAGGTTCTTTCTGGATCAGCTGTGTGCAAAACAAAACCCCCTACAGCTGCGTTATCCCTCCAGCCCATTAAACATAAAGTCTAATTAAACAATAGAACCACAATAAAATATTTCAAAGTTAAAAATATACATAAAATAAAATTTAGCAATTACATAGACACTAAATGAAAATATATTAATTGCTATTAATTTAATTTTTAGGTATTTCACCTGACAGTACTAGGAAATATGCTGTGTGAAGGATGGGATTAAGGCTTGCATCATGGAAAGCTTATGTTCTACAACTTGAGCCATTTCTCCAACACCCAGATTTTCATCTTTAAAGATTTAATGGACTGTGGTAGTTGTTGGTAGTGGTACCAAAAATGTGTTGTTTCTTTTATGGTAACTATAATGTGGTGACATATAGTTTGAAAAAGAATGAAATTGTATTCAATTCACAAAATTCAGCACCTATAATTGTACCTAAGATATATTAGTTGTATAAAGCCAATGTTACTTCTATAATTAATATATAAATCAATGGTTTATGTTTATTAATATACAGTTGTTTTGAGGATTATTCATGTTTGTAGACTTCAATTTGTAGATTAAATCTATTTTTAACATTCAATTTTTATATTTTTAGCTTCTGTACATACCAGTCTCCAGAGAAATGTTTCCTTTTTGAAAACATTTTCTAAGAAATTAATTCTCTTGAGAGAGTGGTAAAATTATAAAATAGATTGCAATCTTTTTCATCTTAGAAATGCAAACCAAACAATATGGCTTCTCATATTTTGAGGACCAAAATATCTCAAAATGAAGAACAAGTATTAACTTTTATTTACATCTATTTAAACTTCAAAAATGTATTCATTTTGTCTATAATATAGAAACACATGATATATAGCTAAATAAAATAAATTAGAAAAATGGTCTTCTTTTAAAATAAAAAATAAAACTAGGTAAGTTTATTACTATGATAAAAACTTGCATTTTTTGTTAAGAGGATACTTTATTAGAAATAATGTAGTTTTGGTGAGAATCAATGTAAAAGTAGAAAGAGGAACAGGCAATCTACAAAAAATTGTCATTTTGTATATACATGTCAAAAAAGAATCGGGAATTAATTTATGGCAATGGAATTAAGTTTTGTAAAATGTTATTTTCTTTAAAATATGAATTTAGTAGACTCTAACGCATAATGCAGAAATAAAATGACACAGACTGTGCTGATTGAGTATGGCATTATATAAGACCAGTTCTTTAAAAAAATGTTAGTTTTTGAAAATTTATATTAAAAAGCAATTATGCTTAGTAATAAACTTGTGATCTTTACATGAAACTGAATAGACATCTTTCAAAACATATAAACAGAATTTCAGAAATGTTCTTTATGAAATTATTGTGCCATTTCTTCTTGGTAATTCTGTGCAATTGCCAATGATACTTTTATATGAGTTGTTATGAATACTTTGAGTTATATCATTTGAACTATGTATATGTCCTAAACTAGACAACTATTTTAGTTTATTTAGCTTATTAAATTTAAGATATTCAATTTTTATTTATTGAAGTAATGTATCTCTTATTCTATAGACCACTGAAACAATTGTAAAATCTCTTGGGATTTTAAACAAAGTTGGAAACAATAGCTATTTTAGTCTCTTGAAAATGGTTTATTGTGGAATTAAAAAGAAAAATAATGTATTTAATTTGTTTGTAATTGTTTTAATTTACTTTTAAAAATAATTAATACCATAATTTTTATTCTAGAGAATATCCAAATAAAATGCATTTCCCTTTATATATTTTAAAAGTGTATATAACTCATCACTATTTATCTTATGTTTTTCTCTCCATAAGTAGAGAAAAGAAACTGACAAAGATGAGTAAAAAGAAAGTAAATACAAACTTTCAGACAAAAAGAAAAATATGAGTGAAATCTGTTATGATTTAAGTTCTAAAGGTTTCAGAATTTTGGTAAAGCTATTATTTATACTTATTTATACTTATTATTTATACTTATGAGATATGAATGATGATATGATATTTGTAAATTTAAAAAGTTAATGCTAGAGTTTTCTTACAAAATCCAAAATCTATCATGAAACCCAGAAAAAGCAATGTTTACCAAAGGTGGATTTATTGAATCTAAGCAAATTTAAACAAATCATTAACTTACCTAAAGCAAAATTTTGTTCTAAAGATTTCTTGATGCTGTATAGCTTTAAGATCATTTGACAAGAAAACAGTTCAGCTATTTGGTTTTCATTCCATAAAATCATACTATGTGACATATAGAATGATAGATAAGTTTTAATGTTCTCTGCAATGTATAGAAATATGATTTCCAATGCAATGGAACTAGCAAAAAAAAATTACAAAGTAAAACAGGTCAGGGTAGATAAATACCAAGGAAATTACTGAACTTGTTTAAGAGAAACAGTATAGCAATGTTTTTGTGATGGGGTAGTATTATATCTTTGTGATTGAAATTCTTATATATAGAGAAGCATGATTCTAATCACATGAAATTCTATAATTTTATAAGAAATTGATAAATATAAAATAAATTTAATACATGCATATAAATAAACAAAAATAATAGTAAATATATATAAAATAATTCTTGATCTTATAATGAGTTACCCTAAATACAAATGGGAATAATGGGCCACTAAAGAGTATAAAAGGATAAAATTGGGAATGGAGGTGTTGCTCGTGCTGTACTTAAGTACTTCCAAGGTGGCCCTGGTGGTCCCTAACATAGACTAACAAGTACAACATATACAAATCAAATACAAAAGCATTAGAACTGCTTAGTATTATTGGGTAAAGCAGCTGGGGGGACTTTTCTAAAATTAAGTTAAAATATGTTTTGTTTATCGTGCCTTCATTTATGTCACAATATATTTGATATTCTTTAGAAATAACTGAATTTAAAAGAATAGAAAAGAAAAAAAGTGGGATTCCATTTTATTCATGAAAATGAGTAAAATTGATATGAGTGTTAAGGCTGTTACTGGTTTTTAACAAAAAAAATGATAGTTTCTTGGAATTAGGTAGTCCTTGTGCTTTAGGAGGATATTAAGATATAGATGTGTTGCATAGCCTTTTCCTTTTTGATTCTTAAGTATTTCTATTATTATTTGTTCTTTTAAATAGAAGCCAACTATGAGAAACCACACAACCGTGACCACATTTATTCTTCTTGGACTGACAAATGATCCACAATTACAGGTGGTAGTTTTTGTTCTTCTTTTCTTCACATATATGTTAAGTGCTGCTGGAAACTTAACTATCATCACACTCACCCTACTGGATTCACACCTAAAGACACCAATGTATTTCTTTCTTCGAAACTTCTCATTTTTAGAAATCACATTTACAACTGTCTGCATCCCCAAATTTCTTGTCAGCATAGCAACTGGTGACAGGACCATTTCTTACAACAGTTGTGTAGCACAGTTGTTTTTTACTATTCTCTTGGGTGCAACTGAATTTTTTCTTTTAGCTGCCATGTCCTATGACCGCTATGTGGCCATCTGTAAGCCCCTTCATTACACGACCATCATGAATGATAGAATCTGCAACATGTTAATATTTGCTTCTTGGTTATCTGGTTTCCTAATCATTTTTCCACCACTCACTTTAGGTCTCAAGCTTGATTTCTGTGCAGCCAATGAGATTGATCATTTCTTCTGTGATGCTTCCCCTATGTTACAGCTCTCTTGCACAGACACAACAACAATAGAACTAATGGCACTTTTATCAGCTATTCTGACACTACTGGTTACACTGGTGTTAGTGGTACTCTCCTATACAAAGATCATTAAAACCATTCTAAAGATTCCTTCTTCTCAACAGAGGAAGAAAGCCTTTTCTACATGTTCTTCTCACATGGTGGTTGTGTCTATTTCTTATGGCAGCTGCATCTTCATGTATGTAAAACCCTCTGCCAAAGAAAGGGTGTCTTTAAATAAAGGGATAGCTCTGCTTAGTACTTCGGTGGCTCCTATGCTGAATCCCTTCATTTATACACTGAGAAATAAACAAGTGAAAGATGCTTTTAAGAACATGATAAAAAAGATGGATATTTTGTAAATGAATTGAACTTCATAAATCACAATATTGACTCATAAGTAAAATGAAAGAATGGTAGATAGGCAATTTTTCTACTAGAATAATATTTTGCTTACATGTTTCTCTGACCTGTGTAATCTCCAACATCTAAGGATTACTGTACTTCTTTTCATATATGTCTTTATGTTCAAGTGATATTGCCTTTCTTTCGTTGACTATTTTTTAAATATTTTCATAAATATTTAAAGTTTTATTTATTATAGCTATATTTATTTTCTGTATTATGGAATCAGATATACAATTTGTCATATATTTTATGTAAGGTTTAGATCTAGATTTGATTCAGCTTGTTATTGGTAAAGTTAGAATTTGAATTTTACTTTTATTTGGTATCCAATAGAATCTTAAGTGAGGTAAAATATATGATATATACTTTTTATTTTAATTATTTTTTTCATATTTTGCTTTTGTATCACATCCATTGGTACTCAGTTGTTACTTCTAATCTGTGCTCAGATATTACTCCTGATTGAGGTTTGAGGGTACATATGGGTTGCTGGAGATTGAACCCAGATCAGGCACTTGTAAGGTCAATACACTATCTGCTGCACCACCACTCTTGCCCTAATAAAATTTTTTAATTTTAATGAGATTGAACATAAACTTCAGCCTATCATTTCAGCTGTGCTTCTAATTACATCAGTAGCTAACCACACATAATTTACCACTAAGATTCTTATTTTATGTTTACTATCTTATCAATGCCTTTCCTCCCAATAATCCTAGTTTTCCTTTACCTTTTTATTTTCTGGTAACCATTAATTTGGTCATATAGTTTATAATTTTAGATTTGGAGGCTAGAGCCATATTACAAGCAGTAAGGTGGTTGCCTTTCACGCAACAGGACGGACCCCGGTTTGATTCCCGGCGTCCCATATAATCCCCCAAGCTTGCCAGGAGCGATTTCTGAGCACAAAGCCATGAGTAACCCCTGAACACTGCCAGGTGTCGACCAGAAATTTGGAATGGAGATAGTAGATCAGATATGGTGTTTACCTTGTATGTATATACTCCATCTGAGTTCAGGACCTGCCAGTAGCCTGTGATCCCTAATCACAGAGTTTGGACTAAGACCTAATCACTGCCAGATGTACTTCTCCCATAGATTTACATTTATTTGTTTTAGATTTGCATTTACTTTTTTTCTATTACCATATAGGTGACTTGCCATTTCTTTCTTTTCTTCTTTTTTTTTTGGGGGGGGTGGGATTTTGAAACCATGGATTACTCCTAGCTCTACAAAAAGAAAGTACTCCTGGCAGTCTCCGGTGGACCATATAAGATGCTGATTGTCAAAGCCAGGTCTGCCACATACAAGACAAAAGCCCTACTTTCTGTGCTATGGCTCTGGCCTTAAATGTTGTATTTTAATTTCACATTCATTACCATATGGTTTTACAGAAGCTTAGAGTTATGAAGTATTTTTAGAAAATATTGAAAAACTCCAGAATGATGAATGCTTTACTGCTCTTATACATTTACGTAAACTTTTGGCTATCATTTATCAATTTCCTTGTAATTGCCAAGTTTTGAAGTGAATATTATTCAATCTTCAAAACTGTGTGTATCATTAGGTTCAATTATGAGTACATACTCAAGATATTATAACACTTAAAACTGATTACAGAACTGTTCGTGGATGACAAAATATAGTTCTTTAATATTCAAGTATCTTTTATCCTAATTGTTAAAATAATGTGATAATTATGACTGTCATTCATGAGACAAACTAATATATTTATGGAGCATTATATTAAGTTAAAGGAATGGATGGCATAATAAAATCAAGGCCTTATGAGATGTTCTGATGTCTTATTTTTTCAAATTAAGAAGCTTGAACACCAATTATAATAATATAATGTTTATTTGCAATAAATTTTTACATTTTTACTTAAATTTTATTATATATCAGCGTGACCATATAATTCCAACCTAGACACTCAGTGTGTTGATTATTATAAAAACTTTATAGGAAAATTTGATGCTAGATGTTGTGAATCTTCCATTATCATTCTTCTTTTTCAGAATTAATTAAGTTTTTAAGCATCTTTTGTGGTTCCTTGCCTAATATTATCAACTATTTTTTTATTTAATTAAAAACTGTCATTAGTATTTAGATGAGGATCATATTGAATTTTTTAATACTTAGAACATATGGCAATTTTAACGACTTAGATTCTTAAAATTAAGAACATAAAGCAAATTTACTTTTCTTAAATTTCACTGTACTTAAAATAAACAATGCATTTTAATTTAAATTCACTTAAATAAATTATATTTATTGATATCAAATTATTAAAATAAATTATTAAAAATTTTTATAAGCCCTATGATTTACAAAGCTGTTATATGTAGCTCATGCATAAAACTTCTAGCACCAGGGGCTGGAGTGGTGGCACTAGATGTAAGGCGTCTGCATTTTCCGCACTCTCTTAAGATGGACCTTCGATTCCCTGGCATCCCATATGGTCCTCCAAGCCAGGAGCGATTTCTGAGCACAGAGCCAGGAGTAACCCCTGAGCATCACTGGATGTAACCCAAAAACAAAACAAAACAAAACAAAACAAATACAAAAAAAAAATCATCTAGCACCATATCCACTATAATGTCTGCTTGCCCCTTTTATCTTCACATACCCCCTTGCCCAATCCATAATTCCACCCACTTATTATCCCCTGTGAAAATTTTCTACTGAAAACCACATGTTAGTTTCTGACTCCTCTGTGCCTCTATCATTTATCTTCCATGTGTCTTTATATTCCACATAAAAGATAGATGAGTTTTCTGCCTCTCTCCTGTTCTCTGTCTCTGTCTCTCTCTCTCTGTCTCTCTCTCTGTTTCATTTTATCTCCTCTGTCTCTCTGTTGCTCTTTCTCTGTCTCTATCTCTCTTCTATATTTTTGTTTGTTTGTTTGTTTGAGTCACACCCGGCAGCGCTCAGGATTTACTCCTGGCTCTACACTCAGAAATCGCACCTGGCAGTTTCTGGGGACGGTGTGGGATGTCAGGATTCAAACCACCACCATCCTTCTGCATGCAAGGCAAACATCCTATCCCCATGCTATCTCTCAAGCCCCTCTCCTCTCTATATTTTATTATCTATCTCTGCCTCCCTCCTGTGCCCTGTTCTCTGTCTCTATCTCTCTCTGTCTCCCTCTATCTCCTCTATCTTTTTCTCCTTTTGTCTCCGTTGTCTCTCTCTGTGTCGTTCTTTCTGTCCCTATCTCTCTTCTCTCCCCTTTCTCTTTACCATTTATCTCTGCCTCTCTCCTGTGCCCTGTTTCTCTATCTCTGATTCTGCCTCCCTATATCTCCTCTGTCTCTCTGTCTCCTTTAATTTTCTCTGCCTCTCTGTATCTCTTTCTCTGTCTCTATCTCTCTTCTCTCTCCTTTCTGTCTCTTTATCATCTATCTCTCCCTGCCTCCCTCCTGTGCCCTGTTTTTCTGTCTCCCTCTATCCCCTCTGGCTTTCTGTGTCTCTTTCTGTCTCTGTAAGCCTTCTGCTCCTAAATTTAAAAAATAAAAAAGATCAATTTTGACCTGCCTCTTTCCTGTCTTACTAACTTACTATGATATTCTTCAGTTATTCTATCTACATTTTCCATTATGTTAACTTTTGAATTCATATCTGATATTGAGTTCTTCCATTAATTTTTTTGGCTTTTGTGGATGATATAAATCAGGAAGGGATCTTAGTTTCTTTCTGCGTATAAGTTTTCCCAGCACCATTTGTTGAAGAGGCTTTCTTTACTCTGCTTCATACTTTTAATTTCTTTGCTGAAAACTAAGTGTCTATATACCTCATGATTTGTTTCTTGACCATTTTATCTTCTTTTTTTCAGTTTTTGGTTCACATCTGGTGATGCTCAGGAACTACTCCTGGCTCTTCACTCAGGGATCACTTTCTAGCAGTTTTTGTGGGGTACCATATGGACACCTAGTCTCAAACCAGAGTTGGCTGAGTGTGAAACAAATGACCTACTAGTTGTACTATTGCTCCAGTCACATCTCCTATTCTTTTTTGTTTGTTTGTTTCTGGGCCACACAAGAGGACAATCAGGTATTACTCCTGGCTCTGCACTCAAAAATCACTTTGGCAAGGTCCACAGAGATAGCATGGAGGTAGGGTCTTTGCCTTGCATGCAGAACGAAGGTGGTTTGAATCTTGGCATCCCCTATGGTCCCCTGAGTCTGCCAGGAGCGATTTCTGAGCATAGAGCCTGGAGGAACCCCTGAGCGCTGCTGGGTATGACCCAAAAACCAAAAACAAAATATCACCCTGGCAGGCTCAGGTGACTATATGGATGTTGGATATCTATGTCAGGTATTGAACCTGGGTCAGCGATGTGCAAGGAAAACACCCTACCCACTGTGCTATTCTTCAGCCCCTCCTCTCATACCTTTATTTTAGGATTATTTTACTATTTGGAGTGATTTGATGCTGCTGGAGGTCTTAGAAGGCTTATGTAAAGAGAAAGGGGAGAAAGGCAGTTTCCCCAAGAAAGAAGGGAATCTACAGCTACCTTTCTTCCTCTCTCTGTCACCTGCAAAGATACAAGCTGAATAGAGCTAGGTCTTGCAAGGAGGCAAAGTCAATTCTAGACATTATCCAGGTCTTTTTCTCACAGAAAAAAATTAAGAGGAGACAAGCAGTGAAGTAAAAGATAGGTTTTATTTGGAGGCTTTGAGGAATAGAAAGGAGAGGATAAAAGAGAGTAATGAGTAATTTGCTCCAGTGAGAATGAGTGCTTCACCAAAGGTGGAGATATTAGCTATTAGCTATTACTATTAGCTAATACTATTTGTACTACTAGCTCTGGATTCAGAAACCATTCCACAAAGATCATAAGGTGACAAACAGTACTGCCAAAATAATTTATTTCAGCATGCCTAGGTCACTAGGCAATGACCAGGCAAAAATTTCAATTCCCTTTTATAGTGTTACAGAGACGTCAAACCATCATACCTGACCTATAAGTTGATTGGCTGCTGTCTAGGGTGTTTGTTTTTATGACTATATATATATGTATTATGGTATATTATGGTTTATAGGGTCTATCAGTCTGCGTCAGCTGAAGTAGTAGAGAAAGGGCTCAGATGTACACTGGGTGCCAGTGGCCTTGGCATACAGTTATATAGAGTTTATTGCCTACACCCTCCAGGTGTTGGTAGTTTATCTAACTGTTCTTGTACTTGTCCTCAAAGTTCCTGGAACTGGCTGTTCTGGCCTAGTCCCGTCTGCCATATATCTGAGATTTGTCATGGCAGTCTTTATGTCTAAAGCAAAGCCAGGGTTACAGAAGCAAAGCATGAGCTGATTCCAAACTTATGTTCATTTATAGTTTCTAACAATATACCCCCTCAAGGAAGTAGGAAATTCCACATCTCAAGAGGGGAGGTTCTGGCAAAATGTGCACAAGGTGCCTACACAAAACATGTGTGTCACTTCTTTATTCCAAGTTGATTCTTATAGGGTTCCTCCCAACCTGTCCCATTTGGAGCCTTCTACAAAGGTAATGTTCATGTTGCCAGGGGGTAAGTTGATTGTCATCTTTGGTATTCCTTTCCTGAATTTTTATTCTTTCTGAAGCTTCTCTCTCTAAGGGGTCCAGTCTTCTCTGGGCCTATAGTGTCACCTGTTGAAACTCTTATAAATGATAAAGTAACTCCTTCAAATTCTTCTCTTGGTTTTATTACAACTCAGGAATTCATTGCAATAGGTATGACTTTCTACCTACCTTCTTGCTTTCTTCAGGTTTATTAATTCCTATAAATTTTAATGGCACTTGATTTATGTCTTCCAAAATTATCATGGGTATTTTTAAAGGTACTGCACTAATTCTGTATAATTCTTTGGCAAGTTTTCCATTTTTACATATTGAATCTAACCAGTGAATCTTCCAAATTGAACAGACAATTGTGACATTAATTAACAATGACATTGAAAGTAAGTGGATTTCTATTTATGCCTTTTTTTGATATAATTTATTTTTCAATAAATATATTTTGGTAGCCTACTGAAAATATAATCATATAATCCAAGTTTATGGAACATATTTTTAAACATTTTTTTCAAAGGTCTATATTTTTAATTTTATGCCTATTTTATACTATGGTATAATTTTGATTATCCATAAAATGTACAGAATGCACTGTATTCACTTTCTGGCATATTAATTGATTTTATGCTATTTGTTCAAAACTGTATTCTATAGTCACTGAATATTTGGGATATAACTTAATGACAGAAAACATGGAACAAACAACAAAAGAAAAATATAATTACAAGGTAAGAAATTAAAATATTTGTAGAATTGTTATGGGAAAACTACAAATTTTATGGTTTTTAGAATTGTGATAGATGAAATCATAAAACATTTTACATATTAAAAATAAGGAAATATGATGACACTTAAAACTCTCACAAATGCTATTTACAATAAATAGGAAAATATTAAAATATAAATTTTAAAATTTTCCACAAAGTCTTACCTTTTATAGGGTTAAGAGGTTTCAAAACATCATAGTTGGCCTATAAGTTGATTGGCTGTAGTCTAAGGTATATCCTATTATGGATAGACATCTCAAGTGGTACATATACACAATGGAATATTATGTAGCTATCAAGAGAAATAAAATCATAAAATTTTCCTATACATGAATGAACATGGAATCTATTATGCTGAGTGAAATAAGTCAGATGGAGAAAGAGACATAGAATAGTCTCAATAATCTATGGGTTTTAAGAAAAATAAAACATTATTGAAATAATTTTCAAAGATGAGGGCTGGATGACTGGCTCATGACATGAATCTCACCACAAAGAGTGGTGAGTAGAGTTAGAGAAATAACTACATTGAGAATTATCATAACAGTGTAAATGAGTATGGGAAGTAGAAAGCCTACCTTAAATGGGGAAGAGGAGATGGGGGTATTGGTGATGGGAATGTCACATTGGTGAATGAGGGTGCTCTTTTTATGACTGAAACCCAACTACAATCATGTTTATAATCATGGTGTTTAAATAAAGATATTATTTAAAAATTAAATTTAAATTTATCCTCAGAGTTTAAATAGTATAAAATATAAATAATGATAATTTAAATAATATTGCTGGAAATTCTCAATTGAAGATATCAAAATATACACTAAACATTACTCTGAACATAAATGCAGAAATTCTTTCTAACCATATATGTATGATTTAAATAACAAATCTCATGATTACTGACTAGGAATACATTATTGTCTTAGCCATAAAAACTTTATATAATTTATTATACTAAAAATTAAAGTGTTATATAATTTATTATACTAAAATATAAAGTGTTTGTTTTGGAGCCACCATTCACCTGTGCTCAAGGCTTACTTGTGGCTTTGTGCTCAGGGATGGTTCCTTGCATGGCTGGGGACCATAACAGGGAGTGAATACTGGTGTGCTGCATGCAAGACAAGTCTCCTAATCATTGTTTGATGTCTCCAGCCCCAGTTAACTCATTAGTACTTATTTACATATACTATAATTTGTGCCTACCTAAATTAGGATGATCATAAGGACAAAATACAGACAAAATACAAAAGACAGTGGTAATGCAAGAATGGTGATGACTGTGCTAGTCCATATTTCCCATTTTCTTCAATATTTTCAAGAGTGAAAATAATGAGTAATAAATGTGTTCAGAATCAGAAAATAATAGTTTATTGGAAAATAGAAGAGAAATAAACTCAACAGCAGGAATGAGATATGGCAAATTTTGTGGATTTTTTCATTAAAGCTCTGGGTCTTTGGGTCTTTGTGTTACATATCAAAGTATCATATGATTTGCACTTCTTTCTCTCAGATGTACTGTTAATTTAAGGATTATTTATGTTGCTAAAAAAAACTTACAGGGGCTGGAGTGGTGGCACAAGTGGTAAGGCATCTATCTGCTTTGCCCGCACTAGCCTAGGACAACCACAGTTCGATCCCCTATAGTTCTATATGGTGCCCCAAGCCAGGAGTGATTTCTGAGTGCATAGCCTGGATGTGGCCCAAAAAAACAAAAATAAAATAAGATAGACTTTACATCTCTCATAGCCATTTCAAATTGGTGAGAAGACTCCTAATTTAAGTTTTTATATCCCCCCATCTGCATCAATATTGTTCTATTAATTACTTCTAAATTTATTATAAGACCAAGTCTGGGATAGAATTTATGGATCTAAGGAATTGATAGACTTTATCTATCTCAGAAAAGACCTAGGAATTTGCAGGTATTTTTAAAATGTCTTCTGAAGGCAGCTGAAATGAGTTGCTTGCAGCAGATGAAATGGAGAAATTAAGGCCTCTTCTCTCAATTGGATAATGGCTTTTGTTTGTTTGTTTGTTTTTGTTTTCTTTGTCTTTGGAAGTAGCAGTGCTAAGGGATTCCTGTTGGCTCAGCATTCCTGTATCACTCCTGGTGGTGCATAGAATTAAGTCTTGTTTGACCACATATTTAGCAAGATTTCTACCTATTATATTATTGCTTAAGCTCCAGAATAATACATTATAAAGATTGAAAACAAATTAGTTGGGGCCAGCGAGGTGGCACTAGAGGTAAGGTGTCTGCCTTGCAAGTGCTAGCCAAGGAAGAACCGTGGTTCGATTCCCCGTCGTCCCATATGGTCCCCCCAAGTCAGGGGCAATTTCTGAGTGCTTAGCCAGGAGTAACCCCTGAGTATCAAACAGGTGTGGTCCAAAAAACAAAACAAAACAAAACAAAAGAAAACAAATTATTTGATAGGGAATAGAAATTTAAGTACAGTGGCTTTGATATTTATATTGCTGTAGAGGCCATCAGAAAATATCCTTTTGCAAGTATCTTTAATAGATTGCATTGAAGACATAGTTCTCTCCTATTCTCTACCGCTTGACTGCATATTTGCAAACCACTTTAATCTTGATCTAGTTTTACTCAGCGTGTCTATTCTCACCTTTAATTTTTTATCAAGGGGATGAATTATCACAGGTATACATATTTCCCTTCGACAGTTTTTGACTTTATCTACTAGTTATTGTACTTAATCTTTAAGTTAATGTCCCTCAGGAGATTAGAGGGAAGATGATACCAAGCCATGTTACTTGATTTATTTTTATAGAACCAACTTTCTGGTCAGTTGAAACTGACTAAATAAGGGCAGCCAGCTGCAGAGAGCTACAAATGCAAAATAAAAAAATTGAATCTGTCTTTTTGCATATTACCAAAAAGTCAACATAAGATGACACTTAAGATACACTGAGGTGGGGGCCGGAGTGGTGGCGTAGAGCAGTAAGGCATCTCTCTTGCAGGTGCTAGCCTAGGATGGACCACAGTTCCATCCCCAGGCATTCCATATGGTCCCTCAAGCCAGGAGCAATTTCTGACCACATAGCCAGGAGTAACCCCTGAGCGTCACTGGGTGTGTCCTCACCAAAAAACAAACAAACAAACAAAACAAAAAGATACACTGAGGTAAAATATCTAATGCTCCAGGACCTGGACCACAAAATTAAAAAAAAAAAAGAAAAAAGAAACAAACCGTGATTGGATCCCATAGCATCCCAGATGGTCCCCTAAACAGGAGTGATTTCTGAGCACAGAGCCAGGAGTAACCCTGAATGACACCAGGTGTGCCCTCCCCCAAAGAAGTTTTTATAGGACTAGCGCAGTTCATGCAACGCACCTCGTTTGGAACCCCAGAACCCTAGAGTCTCCTAAGTGATCCCTGAACAGAGTTAGTAGTTCTGAGCAAACCAGGTGTGTTCTCAAAGCCCCAAAATATAATAATTAAGTAAATAAAACATGGCATTTCAAAATAAGTAAGAACTAAATAAAGAGAACCCTTATTGACTAGAAAAAAATCTGTGCATGCAAGACATAAAATAAAGTATTAGATCTAAGATGCACAAAGCATTCACAAATATCAATAACAGTAAATGCGATAACCACATTAAAGTTGGAAAGATAGGGGCAGATGCCTTATGCCTTGCACATGCTAGCCTAGGACGGACCTTGGTTAGATCCCCAGCATTCCATATGGTCCCCCAAGACAGGAGCGATTTCTGAGCACACAGCCAGTAGCATCACAGGGTAGGCTCAAACAAAACAAAACAAAACAAAACAAGTGGGAAAGATAAATGAACAATTATTAGAAGACAGATTCTTCTCTCTTTCATAGGCCAGTAGGTTTAAGAAATAAATTAAAATTAAATGACAATTAGAAATTTTTTCACACCCAGAAAGAACCTCTTATATCAGAAAATATAGTAACATCCTGTGCTAGCAGGGAAGTGGTAGAAAAGAAACTCTGTGCACTACCGGTAAAAATGTTATCTAGGTAAGCCCCAAATGCAAACTTCATGGAAATTCCTCAAGATAAGTAAGTGTTACCATATGGCCCAGTGACATGCTTGATATCTACCCACAACTGCAAAAAAATTTATTTGAAAAGATATATGCATACTTTATTCATTGCAAAACTTAGTGCATTAGGTAGGAGAGGAATACAAGTCAGATATCCATCCACAGAATAGTGGGTAATGAAGCTATGTTGGATTTACACAATAGTATATTACTCAGTCACAAAAATAATAAACTCATGAAATTTGCTGCGATATAAATAAAACAGGAAGATCTCATGGTAAGAGAAACAAATCAGAAAGAAAATGTCAAATACCAAATGTTTTCACTAATCTATGACATGTGGAATACCTTGTCTAAAGAACAGTTGATAGGTAGCAAACATGAGCAAAACACTGTCTCTGGTTACAGTCACATATACCATTAGATCCAGTATCTAGATCTTGTGAACATGGGATCTATGCTACAATACTTAAAATAAAAAATGTATCTGTCAAGGTATCAGGTTGGGAGGTAAAAGGTAGGAGGAAATCTAGGGTAATCAGTGGAGAGATGGCGATACTGTATGATGGTATTGGGAATACTATATGTCTGAAAGACTATTGTAAACAACTATGTAGATTACAGCATCAATATAAAAGAAAAAATAAGAGTGTTCAAATTGCCCTTCAACTCTAAATTACTTATTTTGTTTTGTTTAGTTTTAGTTTAGGGGCCACACCTAGCAGTTCTCAGGACTCTATGCTCAGGGATTGCTTTAGCAAATTGGTGACCTTCTGGTGTACTGACTACTGAATTATGCTAATTTGTATACAATGCAAACTCCCGTACCAGCTGTATTATTATTCTTACCCCAGCAACTAAAGTTTTCTTAGACACAGATAGCAATATACAATGTCTTTTTTTATACTAATCACCAGAATTAACTCTTTTCTCCTTTAACTTATTTTTAAATTTCTGTAACAATAAAGAGTTGGAAACTTTTTTTTTTTTTTTGTCTTTTTGCCTTTTTGGATCACACCTGGCAGTGCTCAGATGTTACTCCTGGCTCTGAGC
Source organism: Suncus etruscus (assembly GCF_024139225.1). NCBI lineage: Eukaryota > Metazoa > Chordata > Mammalia > Eulipotyphla > Soricidae > Suncus > Suncus etruscus. The sequence continues at coordinate 82,218,275 of NC_064858.1, forward strand.
TCAGAAGTTGCTCCTGGCAGGTACTGGGGACCATATGGGATGCCAAGATTCCAACCACCATCTGTTCAAATCAGCTGCATACAAGGCAAACACTCCTCTGCTGTGTTATCTCTCAGGCCCATGGAAACATTTACAAATAATATTTTAGAGCTTAATTTCACATAATGTATATGCATCCTTTGATGTGTATTGAGAATATTTTATATGTATATAGTTTAAAAATATATCAAATATTTATGTTGCTTTAAACATGTACTTATGTCACAAAACTAAATATATAACCAGATAAAATTTATTCTATTATTTCAAAATACTACTCTCACAAATCATTCAGCAATATTCAAGTAATATATTAAAAACTCAAGGCCAAATCTATTTTTGGGGGGTTTACTTCCATTTTAATAATGACAAGATACAATTTTTATTGAAGAGAACTAGACTAGCATATTTCCCATATTTTCTTAGTACAATAAAAAAATTCAATTCAATTTACATGTTTCTAGATTTAAAAGAGTGAACTATTATTTTATGCTCTTATTGTTTTTCTAAGACACAATTAATATCCTCTCTGAATAATAATCTTTAGGGAAATAGTTTACCTATATTATCCATTACTTTCAATCGATTCCCTTGTGTTTATGTTGAATCAAATGGGAAAATATCTTTAGCTTAGATAAAATCATAAGCGATGTTAAATTCATGTATTTAAACATTGCATTTCTTCCTAGATTTTAATATTTAATATATTTATAGTAAATTTTCAGAAAGTATTTCTGCAATACTTTCTGAAAATTTAACCAAATTAAAAGAGGTGAATGTGACGTTTGTTCTTATTATCTCTGAATAATAAGATATAGTGCAAATGAATTTAAAATGAAAGTGGTAAAGAGTTAAAAATGCATATATTTACTTTAAATTCTATTAAGAAAATAATGAATTTAACATAAACTAAGTAATGTTTGAGATCACCATTATCACTCAGAATTGTTAGGTCCTATATTCAACTGTATAACAACAAAGCAAAAATGAAATTTTATTTTTCAAAGTGGCTGGTAAGTAAAATTATAAATTTAAGCTTTAAATTCAGAACTTAAGGACAGTGGATAAATATAAATAATATTTTAGATAACTTTTATTTTATTTTTGAGAATAAAATATCAATTATGCTATATTTAATTCTTCTATGCTATATGAGTGTTATATGCAATATAATATACATTTTACATAAAAATTAGCCTATTTATTTTCTTTATATAATTGTATAGCTTGTTCCATCTGATGTATTAATGAAAAAATGACCAGAAAATAACTATTTTTTGCATCATAGGTAATCAAACATTTTCATTCTTTTTATTTTTATTATTATTATTATTATTATTATTATTATTATTATTATTATTTTGGTTTTTGGTTTTTGGGCCACACCTGGTGGTGCTCAGGGGTTACTTCTAGCTATGCACACAGAAATTGCTCCTGGACTGGGGGACCATATGGAAAGCCAGAGGATAGAACCACTGTTCGTCCTAGGCTAGCACGGGCAAGGCAGATGCCTTACCACTTGTGCCACCACTCAGGTTCTAAGCATTTTCAATCTTACTGTATTATTTGTTTAGCAAAACTTGTGAGAATATAAAGTATAAAATTATGACAAAATTAAACACTCATATATTGTCTATTATATTACAAAAATTCCACAGATATCAGTGAGATTGATTTCAAATTATTTTAATGTTATATAGGAAATGCTATTTGACAGAAATCTTAAGGTGAAATCAATTTAAAATATTATGTTGGAATACAAGGCATAGCATATTGTCACAAACTTTGGCGAATAATAACTGGTGACAAAACTTATTCAGATAGGTTTAAGATAAATATTCATGAAAAAATACTATTTTAAAAATACCTGTAAAATAAAAAAGATCATTACCTAGAGCAGTCACCTACAAAGAGAAATGTATTTTCACATATTTAGTTCAGTTAAAATGATAATTCTATTTGTTTTTAATATTTTATATTTTAAAAAAGGTAGACTTTAAATAACGCCTATTAATTCTGACAATTAACAAAGGATAAGAAAACCTGCTCACTTGAAAAAATGCAATTTTCTTAAAATAAATAACAGCCAGTAATCATAAAATGTTTCTGTAGCATAAATAACATGTTTTAATTATTTGTAATTTTATTTTAAATTTAAAGGCAAATATATTTTCTTGGTGTAATTTACACAAGATTAATATATGGTGGACTTAATAATGCAATACATATAGAGAAAGTAATTTTAGTGTTCCTGATTGCTTCATTTTCTAATTCGTGCAGATTTCAGTGATTATTTATATTTTAATGTGAATCTTGGATGGAATGATTGGAAGGGCCACTGATAAAATGTATAAATAGGCTATCAATCTTAAAAACTAAAGAAAATCATTTTCCCCAAAATGTAAGAAAGTAAATGTGAAGTTAAAATTTATAATAAACAAAATTATAAGATTCCTTTAATTATGTTCTAAATTAGAATATAATAGATGATTAATCAATTAATTCAGAATATAAACCATGACTATTTAACTTGTTTATTATGGTAATACCTTGAAGGATATGCTACAGAATAATGCTAACTAAACTAAAACTGCATTTTAATTTACTGTTAAAGTTTCTATTAAGTAATAAATAATTGTAGATTGTCATGTGAATGAGCTCAACAAATTTTCTAACATATGATATAACAGGACAAGTCATTTTTGATGAGTTTAAAGATTTATGAAAATACTTGTACTGATGTGCATTTCTGATATAGACTATTTAATGAGTGAGCAGGAAGAAAAAATTTTCTTATGGTAATTTAATTGTTTTGTTTTCTCTAGCTATGATAATGTTTACAAAAGAAAATAAAAGAAATGAACAAATCAATGGAAATAGAATTTATTTTGCTGGGACTGACAGATGACCCTTTATTGCAAATTGTGATTTTCTTGTTTCTATTTTTCAATTACATCTTGAGCATGATGGGAAATTGCATTATTATCTTTCTCACACTTCTGGATCCTCACCTAAAAACCCCAATGTATTTCTTCCTTCGAAATTTCTCCTTCTTAGAGATTTCATTCACAACTGTCTGCATTCCTCCATTTTTGATGAGAATTCTGACTGGACACAGAACAATTTCCTACAATGCTTGTGCAACCCAATTATTCTTTTTCCTTTTATTAGGAGTTACAGAATTTTACCTTTTGTCTGCCATGTCATACGACCGCTATGTTGCCATATGCAAACCTCTGCATTACCCAATTATTATGAACATCAAAGTATGCTATCAGCTTGTATTCAGCTCTTGGCTAACTGGATTTCTTATCATCTTCCCTCCTTTGGCTTTGGGACTGAAGCTGGATTTCTGTGCTTCGAAAACTATTGATCACTTCCTCTGTGACTCTTCACCTATCTTACAGATAGCTTGCACAGATACACATGTCATAGAGTTGATGGCTTTTATATTAGCTGTGGTGACACTTGTAGTCACTTTATTTTTAGTGATCCTTTCCTATACATACATCATCAAAACCATTCTAAAATTTCCTTCTGCTCAACAACGGAAGAAAGCCTTTTCCACCTGTTCCTCACATATGGTTGTTGTCTCTATTACATATGGTAGTTGTATCTTTATGTATATGAAACCATCGGCAAAGGAAAGGGTAACTCTAAGTAAAGGGGTAGCTGTACTTAATACCTCTGTTGCTCCTTTACTAAATCCTTTCATTTACACATTACGGAACCAGCAGGTGAAGGAAGCACTCAAAAATATTTATCAAAGGTTTTGTAATTTTCAAAAGAAAGAGACAAAGTTTTGATAAAATTAAGTAGTTGAAACATAAATGTGAAATTTTAGTATAACTTTTATTTCATTAATCATAGCTATGTCATTTCCTTCTCAATGATAAATTTAAGTCGTTCCAACTTTTAAGTCGTTTCCAATTTTTCTAATTCATACTTTTTAGCATTATATCCTTCAATTTAAAATATAAGATTCCAACTTTTAAAAGTACACCTTGTAGTTACTACTCTATGAATAAAATATTTCTTAATTATTGCTAAAATATCTTGTCAATAATTTCTATGTATGTATTCATTGAGGTTGATTTGTTATTAAGCATTTAGTTTTTACTAACTCTAGAAAAATTTAAAATCTAGTAATAGGTATATAATTAGTATATAACTAATTTAATGGAGTGGTTTATGTCTATCCTTAGATAGTAATGATAATCTATTATAACTTCAATTATAGTAATTAATATTTATTTGATATCAATCATTCTAAGTATCATGTCAACAATAGTGAGGTATCTAAATGATAAATTTCTATACCTTGTGCTTCCAGGTTGAGTAAGCAATTTCTGAGGAAGGAAGCATTTCTGGAAATAATCATTATTTTAGTTTACTTATAATGTCTCTAATATCTGAGTATGAGGATTTTCCATTATTTGCAATTCTTTTTTTTTTGGTGGGGAGGAGGTTGGGTCACACCTAGCAGCACTCAGGGGTACTCCTGGCTCTATTCTCAGAAATTGCCCCTGGCAGGCTTGGGAGACCATATGGGATGACGGCATTTGAACCACAGTCCTTCTGCATGCAAGCCAAATGCCCTACCTTTATGCTATCTCTCAGGCCCCATTATGTGTAATTCTTACAAAGTCTTTCTATTTGCTAGATGGGAAACAATTAGATTATAGTAATTGAAATTTAAATTTTTAATAAACTTTACATTTATTGAATAGATTTTTACATTTTAAAATAGCCTAATTGTCATGAGGAAATGTTTATAAATACCATTTTTAAATATCAGAATAATAGACCAAGAACAATTATCCTAAAGAAAATATCTTAAAGTACAATTATCTTAAAGAAAATATCTTAAAAATGTTATAACCATTGGGGTTAAAGGAGTGGTGCAAGCGGTAAGTCCCTGAGCATCATCGGGTGTGGCTCAAAACAAAACAAAAACAAGATATAACCATATTATAAAATTTGCAAAGGAAATATGATTACTATGATCCTAGTAAATAAATTTTTATTGAGAGTTGTCACTGTAAACATTTTGATGTATAGTGTTCTACAGAAGAAATTGTACTTCAAATTTTGCTAGCACTACTCAAAAGCATTATAGTATAGGTTTAAAAACTATATTAATACATGAAAACGAAGGTTTAATTTATATTTAGATTGAAGGATTTTCCTACATATTTTAAACTATTTGCTTCATGAAAATATAGCAATTTACAATCTCAATTTAATGAACATGTAATAAATTTAACTTACAGATAACTTATTTGTCATTTTAACCAGTATATTTGACAATTGTTCACAATTGTGTGATTATAAAGATAGAATTTACATCATGTTAAAGATTGTCCTTTATTTCTTTTTTTTTTTTTTTTTTTAATTTTTTTTTATTTAAACACCTTGATTACATACATGATTGTGTTTGGGTTTCAGTCATAAAAGGAACACCACCCATCACCAGTGCAACATTCCCATCACCCAAGTCCCAAATCACCCTCCTCCCCACCCAACCCCCGCCTGTACCCTAAACAGGCTCTACATTTCCCTCATACATTCTCAATATTAGGACAGTTCAAAATGTAGTTATTTCTCTAACTAAACTCATCACTCTTTGTGGTGAGCTTCCTGAGGTGAGCTGGAACTTCCAGCTCTTTTCTCTTTTGTGTCTGAAAATTATTATTACAAGGGTGTCTTTCATTTTTCTTAAAACCCATAGATGAGTGAGACCATTCTGCGTTTTTCTCTCTCTCTCTGACTTATTTCACTCAGCATAATAGATTCCATGTACATCCATGTATAGGAAAATTTCATGACTTCATCTCTCCTGACAGCTGCATAATATTCCATTGTGTATATGTACCACAGTTTCTTTAGCCATTCGTCTGTTGAAGGGCATCTTGGTTGTTTCCAGAGTCTTGCTATGGTAAATAGAGCTGCAATGAATATAGGTGTAAGGAAGGGGTTTTTGTATTGTATTTTTGTGTTCCTAGGGTATATTCCTAGGAGTGGTATAGCTGGATCGTATGGGAGCTCGATTTCCAGTTTTTGGAGGAATCTCCATATCGCTTTCCATAAAGGTTGAACTAGACAGCATTCCCACCAGCAGTGGATAAGAGTTCCTTTCTCTCCACATCCCCGCCAACACTGTTTATTCTCATTCTTTGTGATGTGTGCCATTCTCTGGGGTGTGAGGTGGTATCTCATCGTTGTTTTGATTTGCATCTCCCTGATGATTAGTGATGTGGAACATTTTTTCATGTGTCTTTTGGCCATGCGTATTTCTTCTTTGTCAAAGTGTCTGTTCATTTCTTCTCCCCATTTTTTGATGGGGTTAGATGTTTTTTTCTTGTAAAGTTCTGTCAGTGCCTTGTATATTTTGGAGATTAGCCCCTTATCTGATGGGTATTGGGTGAATAGTTTCTCCCACTCAGTGGGTGGCTCTTGTATCCTGGGCACTATTTCCTTTGAGGTGCAGAAGCTTCTCAGCTTAATATATTCCCATCTGTTAATCTCTGCTTTCACTTGCTTGGAGAGTGCAGTTTCCTCCTTGAAGATGCCTGTAATGTCCTGTAGTGTTTTGCCTATGTGCTGTTCTATATATCTTATGGTTTTGGGGCTGATATCGAGGTCTTTAATCCATTTGGATTTTACCTTTGTACATGATGTTAGCTGGGGGTCTAAGTTTAATTTTTTGCAAGTGGCTATCCAATTGTGCCAACACCACTTGTTGAAGAGGCTTTCCCTGCTCCATTTAGGATTTCCTGCTCCTTTATCAAAAATTAGATGGTTGTATCTCTGGGGAACATTTTCTGAGTATTCAAGCCTATTCCACTGATCTGAGGGCCTATCCTTATTCCAATACCATGCTGTTTTGATAACTGTTGCTTTGTAGTACAGTTTAAAGTTGGGAAAAGTAATTCCTCCCATATTCTTTTTCCCAATGATTGCTTTAGCTATTCGAGGGTGTTTATTGTTCCAAATGAATTTCAAAAGTGTCTGATCCACTTCTTTGAAGAATGTCATGGGTATCTTTAGAGGGATGGCATTAAATCTGTATAATGCCTTGGGGAGTATTGACATTTTGATGATGTTAATCCTGCCAATCCATGAGCAGGGTATGTGTTTCCATTTCCGTGTGTCCTCTCTTATTTCTTGGAGCAGAGTTTTATAGTTTTCTTTGTATAGGTCCTTCACATATTTAGTCAAGTTGATTCCAAGATATTTGAGTTTGTGTGGTACTATTGTGAATGGGGTTGTTTTCTTAATGTCCATTTCATCCTTATTACTATCGGTATATAGAAAGGCCATTGATTTTTGTGTGTTAATTTTGTAGCCTGCCACCTTGCTATATGAGTCTATTGTTTCTAGAAGCTTTTTGATAGAGTCTTTAGGGTTTTCTAAGTAGAGTATCATGTCATCTGCAAACAGTGAGAGCTTGACTTCTTCCTTTCCTATCTGGATTCCCTTGATATCCTTTTCTTGCCTAATCGCTATAGCAAGTACTTCCAGTGCTATGTTGAATAGGAGTGGTGAGAGAGGACAGCCTTGTCTTGTGCCAGAATTTAGAGGGAAGGCTTTCAGTTTTTCTCCATTGAGGATAATATTTGCCACTGGCTTGTGGTAGATGGCCTTCACTATATTGAGAAAGGTTCCCTCCATTCCCATCTTGCTGAGAGTTTTGATCAAGAATGGGTGTTGGACCTTATCAAATGCTTTCTCTGCATCTATTGATATGATCATGTGGTTTTTATTTTTCTTGTTATTGATGTTGTGTATTATGTTGATAGATTTACGGATGTTAAACCAGCCTTGCATTCCTGGGATGAAACCTACTTGATCGTAGTGGATGATCTTCTTAATGAGGCATTGAATCCTATTTGCCAGGATTTTGTTGAGGATCTTTGCATCTGCATTCATCAGTGATATTGGTCTGTAATTTTCTTTTTTGGTAGCGTCTCTGTCTGGTTTAGGTATCAAGGTGATGTTGGCTTCATAAAAGCTATTTGGAAGTGTTTCTGTTTGTTCAATTTCATGAAAGAGTCTTGCCAAGATTGGCAGTAGTTCCTCTTGGAAAGTTTGATAGAATTCATTAGTGAATCCATCTGGACCTGGGCTTTTGTTTTTCGGCAGACATTTGATTACTGTTTTAATTTCATCAATGGTGATGGGGGTGTTTAGATATGCTACATCCTCTTCCTTCAACCGTGGAAGATTATAAGAGTCCAAGAATTTATCCATTTCTTCCAGGTTCTCATTTTTAGTGGCGTAGAGTTTTTCAAAGTAGTTTCTGATTACCCTTTGAATCTCTGTCATATCAGTAGTGATCTCTCCTTTTTCATTCCTGATACGAGTTATCAAGTTTCTCTCTCTCTCTTTCTTTGTTAGGTTTGCCAGTGGTCTATCAATCTTGTTTATTTTTTCAAAGAACCAACTTCTGCTTTCGTTGATCTTTCGGATTGTTTTTTGAGTTTCCACTTCGTTGATTTCTGCTCTCAGCTTTGTTATTTCCTTCTGTCTTCCTGTTCTTGGGTCCTTTTGTTGAGCATTTTCTAGTTCTATTAGCTGTGTCATTAAGCTACTCAGGTAAGCTCCTTCTTCCTTCCTGATGTGTGCTTGCAAAGCTATAAATTTTCCTCTCAGTACTGCTTTTGCTGTGTCCCATAAGTTCTGAGAGTTTGTGTCTTTATTGTCATTTGTTTCCAGGAACCTTTTTATTTCCTCCTTGATTTCATCTCGGACCCACTGGTTATTGAGCATGAGGCTGTTTAACTTCCAGGTGTTAAAGTGTTTCTTCTGAGTCCCTTTGGAGTTCACAAATAATTTCAGAGCCTTGTGGTCAGCGAAGGTAATCTGCAAAATTTCTATCCTCTTGATCTTATGGAGGTATGTTTTATGTGCCAGCATGTAGTCTATCCTGGAGAATGTCCCATGTACATTGGAGAAGAATGTGTATCCAGGTTTCTGGGGATGGAGTGTCCTATATATATCCACTAGGCCTCTTTCTTCCATTTCTCTCCTCAGGTCTAGTATATTCTTGTTGGGTTTCAGTCTGGTTGACCTGTCCAGTGTTGACAAAGCCGTGTTTAGGTCCCCCACAATTATTGTGTTGTTGTTGATATTATTTTTCAGATTTGTCAGCAGTTGTATTAAATATTTTGCTGGCCCCTCATTCGGTGCATATATGTTTAGGAGAGTGAATTCTTCCTGCTCTACGTACCCCTTGATTAATATAAAATGTCCGTCTTTGTCCCTTACAACCTTCCTGAGTATAAAGTTTGCATTATCTGATATTAGTATGGCCACTCCAGCTTTTTTATGGGTGTTGTTTGCTTGGATAACTTTTCTCCAGCCTTTTATTTTGAGTCTATGTTTGTTCTGACTATTCAGGTGCGTTTCTTGTAGGCAGCAGAAGGTTGGATTGAGTTTTTTGATCCATTTAGCCACTCTGTGTCTCTTAACTGGTGCATTTAGTCCATTGACGTTGAGAGAAAGAATTGTCCTGGGATTTAACGCCATCTTTATTTCAAAATTTGGTGTGTCTTTTGGGTAGTCTTGTCTTAGATTAGGTCTTTCAGTTTTTCTCTTAAGACTGGTTTTGTGTCTGTGAAGTTTCTGAGCTGTTTTTTGTCTGTGAAACCATGTATTCTTCCATCAAACCGGAAAGTGAGTTTTGCTGGGTATAGTATTCTGGGTGAAGCATTCATTTCATTCAGTCTTGTCACAATATCCCACCACTGCTTTCTGGCATTGAGCGTTTCTGGTGACAGGTCTGCTGTAAATCTCAGGGAAGCTTGCTTGAACATGATTTCCCCTTTTGATCTTGCTGTTTTCAGAATTCTGTCTCTATCTGTGGGATTTGTCATTGTGACTAGGATGTGTCTTGGGGTGGTTTTTCTGGGGTCTCTTTTGGTTGGTACTCTTCGGGCATGCAGGATTTGATCACATATATTCTTTAGCTCTGGAAGTTTCTCTTTAATGATGTTCTTGACCATTGATTCTTCCTGGAAATTTTCTTCCTGGGTCTCTGGGACTCCAATGATTCTTAAGTTGTTTCTGTTGATCTTATCATAGACTTCTATTTTCGTCTGTTCCCATTCTTTGACTAATTTTTCCATTGTCTGCTCATTTGCTTTAAGTTTTTTGTCCAATCTCTCCTGCTGTATGGAATTGTTATGTATCTCATCTTCCACAGCACCAAGTCTATTCTCAGCTTCTGATACCCTGTCCCAGAGCTTATCCATTTTGTCATTCACTTCGTTTACTGAGTTTTTCAGGCCTGTTAGTTGACATGTTATTTCAGTTTGGAGTTTTGTCATTTCTGCCTTCATATTTTCTTGGTTCTTATTAGTGTTCTGTTCAACTCGATCCATGGTTTCTTGGAGTCTGTTGAGCACCTTCCATATTGCTAGTCTAAAGTCCTTATCTGAGAGGTTGATTAGTTGTTCAGTCATTATCTGGTCCTCAGAATTGTCATCTTCATTCTCTATGTCTGATGCTGGCCTGCGCTGTTTCCCCATTGTCACATTTGTATTGTGGGTTTTTCTACGTGTTGTAGTGGTATTCATTGTCTATATGATGTAGGCAGCACACTCCTCTGGCTCCTCCCTTTCTGGATGGGCTGACTTGCCTCTAAGGGAGGGGAGTCCTCCGTGGATGAAGCCTCACACTGGGTCAAATCTTAGGCCCGAGCATGTAACAGAGAAGACAGTCCAGAGAGAAATGTTTGCTTCTGTGATATAGCGCCGTTCTTAGTGTGATTTTTCCTTCTTGTTGCAATGGAGTTCTTTCCTTAGAAAGAGTGCACGGCCGCGTAGCGAAGCGGAGCGGCCGTGCTCCTCTGAGCCTCTTTTTGCCCCACTCGCAAGAGTTTCACGCAAGAGGACAGTAGACAGACATAGACAGTTCACACTCACAGTCTTTCACAGCTGAGCCCCACTGGGCCGGTGTACTTTCGCGGATTTTCCCCACCTGGTGTCACACACAGGGAGCCAGCTTTTGCAAAGGATAGCCGGTTTTTATGCTCTGAAGTCCCTCCCTGAAAATGGCGTCTGGGCGAGCGAGGTTTCTGGAGGCTCTTTTTGCCCCACTCGCAAGAGTTTCACGCAAGAGGACAGTAGACAGACATAGACAGGTCACACTCACAGTCTTTCACAGCTGAGCCCCACTGGGCCGGTGTACTTTCGTGGATTTTCCCCGCCTGGTGTCACACACAGGGAGCCAGCTTTTGCAAAGGATAGCCACTGTCCTTTATTTCTTAACAGACAGATTTTGTTCTTCCAATCACTAACCACAAATGTTTACTTTTCGAGGATTTCTACAAAGAAACCACAAAAGCCTGGAATTTTTGACTGCCTTTACTTTATTAATGTAATCATTTTGAGGTTTAGGGACTAGTGCAATAATTCAGGGAAAGGGAGCTTGCCTGGTCTATGACTTATTGGTGCTTCAATCTGACACACCATATGACTTCCTAAACTTGCTATGAGTGATCTCTGAACCCAGAAACAGGAGTAAACTTAGAGATCACTGAGTGGGGCTCATTTTGATAAGTTTAATTAGTAATATTGCATTTATTCAAACTTCATTAGATCTTGCCAATATAATTTACCAGAATCTTTGGTGCCTTTTGTTTTTATTTTCTCTATTCTATACCATGAAATATTGACTGACATATATCTCTTCAAGACTGTGTCATTAATTTTGACCATGTGAAAAATCTGTTTACATATGAAATGGCAATAATTTTAAGTATCTATTGTTCTTAAAGTCCTTTTTAAGTAAACTGTCTACAAATGAGACATTGACTAATGGGAGTTATTCAATTCTGTCTTACCCCTTATTACTATTCTCCAAAAATTGTTAGGACATTAGGAACAGTCTCTTGAAAAGATTGTTCACCAATCTGATGAGAAGCATCTCCAAAGAATACTAGGCCCTGTTTCCTTCCTAAAGGCTAACTTTACAACACACTCCTTGATGAATTGGAAACAATTCCCATACAGCAAATAAATCTGGAAAAATAGTATCCAAGTTTCTATTCTGCACTTAGAGAATAACTAGCATTAGATATATGAAAAATGAGCTAATAAAAATAATGAAATATATATTTTTGGAAAAAAGCTAAAGATGAGAGGTAAGAAATGCTAAGTTATTTATAATAGGTCTTGTCCCAAAAAATGATTTGAGAGTTTTGGCCAAGTTTTGCACCTTCAATATATTCCCACCTACATAAAGTATTCTGTGAAGAGCCTTAAATCATTAATGTTTAATGTATCACTTTTACTCATACTTTTTAGAAAGCCTTTGGAAACCTCGTTTAAATTATGTTCCTTGCATCAAAGTATGTTTCAAGAGATAAAATTTTGGGCCAGAGAGATGGCACAGTGGTAGGGCGTTTGCCTTGCATGCAGAAGGAAAGTGGTTTGAATCTTGGCAACCCATATGGTCTTCCAAGCCTGCAGGGGGGCGATTTCTGAGCTTAGAACCAGGAGTGTCCTTGAGCGTTGCCAGGTGTGACCGCCCCCCCTCCAAAAAAAAAGAGATAAAATTTCATTGATGCATTAATATATGTATTTTTTAAATTTCTTTTGTTTGTTTTTTTTTTTGGCCCAGACCCTTAAATAGATACTTAAATAGATAGTACTCCTGGCTATGCGCTCAGAAATCTCTCCTGGCTGGGAGACCATATGGGACTCTGGGAATCGAACCGAGGTCTATCCTAAGTCAGCCTCATGCAAGGCAAACACCCTACCTCTGCACTACTCTCCAGCCCATTGTATAGATTTCTATATAGTAAAGAATCTCATGTGTTTAATGGCTCAAGAACACAAAATATTTTTATGTCCAATTTTTCTGTGTCGAACAAAAAAGGAAAAATCTATGTTTTATTCTATATTTTGTATTGTTAAAAAAAAAGGTCTATCTACAGTTTCATGGCTAATGTCTCAGGTAATGCTGAAGGCAACCCTGGCTTTTCATCATGCTGTGAAGAAACCTTCAAAACCTTTCACAAAAGAACAAAGAAGAAATAAATTTATGAGAGAATTTATTTTCCAAATGATAATGATGTACTATTTTCTGTATGTAAAATGGAGCTAAAACTCCAAGAGGGGGCACTCAGGAAATGCTGATGTTGAAGATCCAGGATTACTGAATTGTTCTGATTCTATAAAACATTATCAATAAATCTCCTTTTACTATTTTTTAAATTTATTTTTCACATCTGTGACTTTTTTTTTCTGAAAATGTTATGTGTTCAAGATGCTTGAAGATGAGACCAAGATGGTGGATAAGGAATCTAGTGAACTTCACTGAGAAACAAAATGATCAGAATAAATATAGCAATATATCTGTAAGAAGCTAAGAAGTGAGCTAAAAGTGTAGAATTCAGATGACTCTTCCAAATAACTTCTATTCAGGATCAACTGTAAGTGAGTTACTGATAATTAGGTCACTATACTGGGGAAATGATAAATAAGCTTAACCCACAAGAATACTGCTGGCAGAAAGCCACAATGGCAGCTAAGGAAGATATTTCTTTCAATTGTGAGTGCCAATCTTCCCCAAAATTTTTAATATACTTTTTATTTAAGTACATGATTATAGTTGGGTTACAGTCACAAACAGAACACTCCACTTCACCAGTGTAACGTTCCTCCATTCCAATACCCCTCCTTCCTTCTCATCCCCTTCCTGTATTCGAAACAGGCGTTCTACTACAGTTATTTGTTTTTAAGTTCAGTAAATTGTGGTTTTTTTTTCCTTAAAGGATAAGGGTTAAAAAATAATAAAAGTGGGGCCAGGCGGTGGCGCTAGAGGTAAGGTGCCTGCCTTACCTGCGCTAGCCTAGGACGAACCGCAGTTCGATCCCCCGGCGTCCCATATGGTCCCCCAAGCCAGGAGCGACTTCTGAGCGCATAGCCAGGAGTAACCCCTGAGCGTCACCAGGTGTGGCCCAAAAACCAAAAAAAAAAAAATAAAATAAAAATAAAAATAAAAAATAATAAAAGTGTGACAGTGGCAATCACCATTGTTTGCATAGGCCCAGAATACTATGGGGAAAATGAAAAAAAAAAATCCTTGGCCTGATTACAAGAAGGCCTCACCCCCAAAATTTATTGGTATAAGACCTATTCTGGGCTCCTGGCATTCCAGTCTGTCCAACTCGACTCATTTTTTGTGGTCTTGGTGAAACTTTTTCACACTTTAGCTGTTGTTGGTATCAGGTTCCTATATTTAAAGATTCTGGATTCTATGCATTTCTTTCATCGAAATCAAGCTGATGTGGAGCATCTTCTAGTTTCAGCACACCTTAGATGTGGAGTATCTGCTCTTCAAGCAGGCTGTTGCTGAGTTGTCTTGTTGTTGAAAACACTCTTTGAAGTAAGTCAATGCCAGAGCAGTGGTAGGTCTTCCCTGGTAGAGGTTTGGATCCTGGTAATGTTATAGACAATTGTGGTTGTTTCCATAGATGGTGTTGTATTCATTGTTCAGTGGTGTATGGGCAATATCCATTCTTCTGAGTCCTAAGCCAAATCATTATGCCAATGTTCAGGGTATAAGGCCTAACTACATTACCAAATTTGTGTTCCCATCTTTATTAGATAAGAACTTGTTTGCATATTTATTATTTTCCCATTTTAATGTGCCTATGCAAAAGAGAAACAATGCCACATGATATTGTTGGTGCATCTGGGGACTGAAGAATAAAGTCCAACATTCCCCATATCTTGGTTCAAACATGAATTCTATACAGAGATACTCTTCTATCAGTATTGCTTATAAAACAGATCTCAAATGGGGAAAAGCAAACAATCAAAAAAACCAGTGGGCAAAATTGTCACTATATAAGAGAATATTCTAAAAGAGTAATAGATGTTAAGGGAATACATCTGAGGTATACAAAGGAGATACACATATCCCTTTTATGTTTTTGAAATAGTCAAGAGGGAGAGTGTTATTTCTGAGACACCATTTTGGTCTGTGATTTGGCCAAGGGAAGAGCTCACGAAGCTATGTCATCCCCGTGTTGCCTGCTGAAGTTCTGACTCCCCAAGAGGTGTTTGCTTCCTAATTGCTGGAAGCTGGAAGTTCACTAGTCTCCTTCCCGCCTCCAAGGGACAGGGAGGAAAGAGAGAGAACAGCATCTTCCCCTAAGCTTGGCCAAAAAGCCTCCCGCATGGAACCATGTCGTCCTTGTGTTGCCTGCTGAAGCTTCCGGCGCTTGCTTCTTAATTGCTGGAAGCTGGAAGTTCACCAGTCCCTTACCCGCCCATTGCAGGAACTGGGAAGCCTGGGTTCTCCTTTAAACTGCTCCTCACCGGAACCCACTTGCTGGGACCCTGAGCAGGCAGCAAGGAGTAACCCTGGGGACTTGGAGGAAGTAGAAAGAAGGCTGTGGGGGGCAGCCAAGACTGCATCTTCCATAAGCTTGGCCAAAAAAACGACTGCATAGAGTCATGTCATCCTCGTGTTGTCTGCTGAAGCTTCCAACTCCCCAAGAGGATTTTCCCCAAAACATTACTGTGAAAGATATGCAAGCCACCTTGGCCAAAACAAAAATCCTTAGTACAAAAAAAAAAAAAAAAAGGTTAAATGTGGGGTAATAGGAGATGGGAGTGAGGGAGTAAAGGAATAAAATGAGCTTCTGGGAGGCATTCTGAATATGACAAAGAGATTAAACACAATGATATCCAAATATTTGTCTATATGTTCTGCGCAGGGGCACTAGCCCCCACGCAGTTTCACAATGGACAGGGTTAGTAAGGAAACTTGCATGGGGCTTCCTGAAGCCAGAACCTCTTGTGCTGCCATTCCCCATGCTGGCTTGTTCAGGCATGTGGCCCAGGGGAAGCCCTGGAGTTCGGGAGGAAGGAGGTAGAAGGGTGCTGGGGTGACCCAGGTTCCACACCCCTCTTTTTAGCTCCTTGTCAGGACCCACCTTGCTGGCTTGCCTAGGCATGTGGCCCAGGGGAAGCCCTGGAGTTCCAGAGGATGGAGGTATAAGAGTGCTGAGGTGACCAAAGTCCCACACCCCTCCTAGGCCTGGTTAAAAAGGCCTTTGGCATGGCGGAGGCCTGCCAAACTCCATGCTGGCAGAAACTCCATGCTCCTAGGAATTAAAGATAACTTTTAAGAATAGGAAGGCCAGAAGTTCAAAGCCCCCACTCAACCCTCCCTCCAGAGACGAGTGGGAAATGGGGAAAGCCTAGGGTAACCTTTAAGCTCCTCCTTGGGACCTGCCTCGCTGGCTTGCCCAGGCATGTGGCCCAGGGGAAGTTCTGGAGTTCTGGAGGAAGGAGGTAATAGGGTGCTGGGGTGACCCAGGTTCCGCACCCTTCCTAGGCCTGGTTCAAAAGGCCTTTGGCATGGCGGAGGCCTGACAAACCCCATGCTGGCAAAAACTCCTGGATCCCAGAAAGGAAAGAGATCCTTCAAGAGCTGGAAGGCTGAAAGTTCAAGACCCCCACCCAAACCCTCCTTCCGAAGCCGGCTCCCTTCCAAGACTTTTAAAAGAACAAAGCTGAATGACTTCCTAGTAGGATTTCACAAAATTACAGAAATTAATCAGAAACATATAATAGAACTTTTTTGTGTCCAAGAACAAACAAGTTAACTCCATAGGTCAAGGCTGATGACACTAGGAGGCACCAAATATTACAAAAAATATTTTGTCCCAAAAGTCCTGCCTTCCTTACCATTCTCCTCTCGTGTCAAGCAATATTTGAGGAATACTTTCTTCCAGATTAAATAAGCTCAAAGGATTCTAACTCAAAGAAACCCCAAAAGAAAAATCTAAGGCAAATAGTGATCAAAATGACAACATCCAAAGATAAAGATAGAAAACTGAAACAGTAAGGTCAAAGAAAGAACTTACATGCAAAGTAGTGTATAGAATTCTCTTAACATAACTATCAAATGGGCAATACACAACAGAAGAGAATGTTGAGATATAGTAACAAACAAACAAAAATAACACACAAAATATAAAGCCTCACCAAGACAATTGTAGTTATCTAAATTATCATTTAGATTTGAAGGGAAAATTTGAAGCTTCCTGGATATGCAATAGCTTAAGAAGTTTGTATATTTAAAACTGCTGGGACCTGAGTTCTTTTTTCTTTAAAAAAAATGTCTTTATTTAAACACCGTGATTCCAAACATAATTGTATTTGGGTTTCAGTAATAAAAAGAACACATCCCTTTACCAGTGCAACCTTACTATCACCATGCACCATCTCCTCTCTCCCCCACCCCCTGCCTGTATTCAAGACAGGTTTTCTATAACCTTCACTCACTGACATTGTTATGATAGTTCTCATGTAGTTATTTCTCAAACTGCACTCACCCCTCCTTGTGGTGAGCTTCATAACTTGACCTGGTCTTTCCGGTCCTCATCTTGTGAACTATTTCAATGTTTTATTTTTCTTAAAACCCATAAATGAGTGAGACTATTCTGTGTGTATGTGTGTCTCTCTCTCACTCTGACTTATTTACTCAGCATAATAGAGTCCAGGTACATCGAAGTATAGAAAAATTTCAAGACTTTGTCTCTCCTGACAGCTTAATGATATTCCATTGTGTATAGTTACCACAGTTTCTTTAGCCATTCATCTGTTGAAGGTCATCTTGGTTGTTTCCAGAGTCTGGCTGTTGTCAAGAGTGCTATAATGAATATAGGTGTGAGGAAGGCATTTTTGCATTGCATTTTTGTGTTCTTAGTGTATATCCCTAGGAGTGGTAGAGCTGGATCAAATGGAAGCTCAATTTTCAGGCTTTTAATGAATCTCCGTATTGTTTTCCATAAGGGTTGATCTAGAAGGCATTCCAACCAGCAGTGAATAAGAGTTCCTGTCTTTGTGATGTGTGCCAGTCTCTGTAGTGTGAGATGGTACCTCATTGTTGTTTTGATTTGCATCTCCCTGATGACTAGTGATGTGAGCATTTTTTCTTTTGTCTTTTGGTCATTTATATTTCTTCTTTGAGAAATTGTTCATTTCTTCTCCCCATATTTGATGGATTAGATGTTTTTTTATTGTTGAGTTCTGTCAATACCCTGTATATTTTTGAAATTAGATCCTTATCTTATGAGTGTTGGGTGAATAGCTTCTCCCATTCCTTGGGTGTTTTTTGTATCCTAGGCATTATTTCCTTTGAGATCAGAAGCTTTTAGCTTAATATAGTCCCATTTGTGTATCTCTGCTTCGACTTGTTTAGAGAATGCTGTTTCTTCTTTGAACATGCCTTTGGTTTCAATGTCATGGAGTGTTTTACCTACATGTTGTTCTATATACCTTATGGTTCAGGTCTGATATCAAGGTCTTTAATCTATTTGCATTTGACCTTGGTGGATGGTGTTAGCTGGAGGTATGAGGCATTTTTTTTACAAGTGGCTGTGCAGCTGTGCCAACACCACTTGTTGAAGAGGCTTTTCTTGCTCCATTTTGCATTTCTTGCCCTTTATAAAAAATTAATTGATTGTATATCTGGGGAGCATTCTCTGAATACTCCAGTCTATTCCACTGATCTGAGAATCTATCTTTATTCCAATAACGTGCTATTTTAATGACTATAGCTTTGTAATACAATGTAAAGTTGGGAAAAGTGATGCCTCCTGTAGTCCTTTTCCTGAGGGTTTCTCTAGCTATTCTTGTGTGTTTATTGTTCCAGATGAATTTCAGGAGTTTTTTATCCACAGCTTTGAAGAATGTTTTGGGTATTCTTAGAGGGATTGCATTAAAACTGTACAATAGAAGGCCATTATTTTTGCATGTTAATTTTGTTGCCTGCCAATTTGCTATATTAATATTTTGTTTCTAGAAGCTTTTTGGTAGAGTTTTTAGGGTTTTCTAAATATAGTATCATGTCATCTGCAAACAGTGAGACCTTGACTTCTTCCTTTCCTTTCTGAATGCCCTTGATATCCTTTTCTTGCCTAATCACTATAGGAAGTAATTTTAGTACAGTATTGAATAGGAGTCATGATAGAGGGCAGCCTTGTCTTGTACAAGATTTAGAGAAAGGACTTTTACTTTATCTCCATTGAGAATAAAATTTGTCATTGGCTTGTGGTAGATTGCATTCACTATATTGATAAAAGTTCCTTCCATCCCCATCTTTATGAGAGCTTTTTTTTTTTATCAAGAATGGGTGTTGGACCTTATCAAATGCTTTCTTTGCATCTATTTATAGAATCATATAGTTTTTATTTTTCTTTTTGTTGATATGGTGTATTATGTTGATTGATTTATGTATGTTAAACCATCCTTGCATTTCTATAATGAATCCTTCTTGGTCATGGTGTATGACATTCTTGCTAAGACATTGGATCCAATTTGCCACTATTTTGTTGAGAATCTTTGCATCTGTGTTCATCAGGGATATTGGTTTGTAGTATCCTTTTTTTCAGCATATGGTTTTGCTATCAAGGTAATGACAGTTTTGTAAAAACTATTTGGGAGTATTCCTGATTTTTCAATTTTATGAAAGAGCCTCTTGAAAGGTTTAAAAAAATTTGTTAGTAAATTCATCAGGACCTGGGTTTTTGTATTTGGAAAGATTCTTGATGACCATTTTAATTTCCTCAGTAGTGATGGGTTTGTTTACATATGCTATATCATCCTGATATAATCATGGGAGATTATAAAAGTTCAAGAATCTGTCCATTTTTTCATGTTTTTATTTTTCGTGGCATAGAGTTTCTCAAATAGTCTCTTATTACCCCTTGAATCACTGCAGTATATGTGTTGATCTTCCCCTATTCATTTATAATTTGGTTTATTAATTTCTCTCTTCATTTCTTTGTGAGTTTTTCTAGTATTTTATCAATCTTATTTTTTTTTACAGAACCAACTTTTGCTTTCATTGATCTTTTGAATTTTTTTTTGGATTTCCAATTCATTGATTTCTGCTCCAAGTTTTGTTACTTCTTTCTACCTACCTGACTTTGTTTCCTTTTGCTGATCATTTTCTATTTTAACATCTGTGTCATAAAGCATTTTGAGATAGTCCTCTTCTTCCTTTCTGATGTGTATTTACAAGGCTATAAATTTTCCTCTGAGTATTGCTTTTGCTGTGTCCCATAAATTCTGACATTTGTGTCTTCATTGTCATTTGTTTCTAGGATAGTTTTTATTTCCTTTTTGTTTTCATCTCTGTCCCACTGCTTGTTCAAAAGTGAGCTGTTTAGCTTCCATTGTTAAAGATTTTTTTCTGTGATACTTTGTAATTCACTTTTAATTTCAGTGCCCTTTGATCAGTGAAGGTAGTCTGTACAATTTCTATCCTTTTGATTTTATGGAGAAATGTTTTATGTGCTAGCCTGTGATCTAATTTGGAAAATGACCCATGTGCATTGGAGAAAAATGTGAATCCATATTTCTGGGGATGGAGTGCCCTATATATATCTACTAGTCCACTTCCTTGCATTTGTTTTCATAATTAATATTTTTGTTTGGTTTCAACTTGGTTGACCTATCAAGGGGTGTCAGGGCAGTGTTTATATCTCCCACTATTATTGTGTTGCCATTGATATCTTCTTTCAGGTTTGTCAGCAATTGTATTAAATAATTTGTGGTACCTGGGTTTTAAACAAGGGGTGACTCAATTTTTTAAAGGCTACATGACAGGCTTCTTTTCAGGTTCTGAGTAGAGAGACACTATTTTGTAATAACTAAATGATGAGGTCTTTATACACTAATTTTCATAGACATTGCCCAAAGCAACCTGGCCAGACCAGGGAGCAGTAGTAAGGTACTGCTAGACAATAAATAAACATTTTAAAGATCACCATATAGCTGGAACCGGCCTATATCCTTTTCCAATATAATCTTCCTCATGACCTTGACCAGAGTTCATCTCCTTCAGGAGAAGGCCCTAACTGGCCATGTGTAGACATTGTTGGCAGATTAAAGTTTTAAACTTTATTCCAGTTGAGTGGTATCATCATTTGAGTCTGGACTCTAGCAAAACTAATTTTGCAAGAAGAATTAAAAAAAATTTTTTTGTTTACTCCTGGCTCTGTGTTTAAGAATCATTTCTGAAAGTCTTTTTGGAGATCATAATTGGGTGTTGAAGATCAAAACTGGATCACTGGTGTGATAGCATGTGCCTAACTCATTGCAATATCTCTTTGTGTCAGAATTAATGGAGCTTTAAGAGAGAAGATAAAGTTTACACTCACAAAATCAACAAAATGATAGCAATCGATTTCTTTAACTCTTTATATATACTATATATTTACTATATTTATAACTACTTTAACTTTATATCATAATTTCATTGGCCTGAACTCAACTCACCAATTAAGTGACAGAATAAATCAGAAATCTGAACTGTTTGCTGCATACAAAATATATCTGAACAGTCCCAGTTAATATATTGGTGTAAAGTGAAAAGTTGGTAAATTGCCAACAGAGACAATTACCGACAAAAGCTAAAGTAGCCACACTTCCATCAGACAATATAGGCATCAAATTTAAAACATTTACAAGGAACAGAAATGGTCTTTATCCAAAAATAAAAGGATATGAACCTCAATAAGATGTCCATATACCACAAGGTGACTTGCAGTTGGGCCTGTAGCTCTGAGTTATGCCATCTGGCAAAGGCCAAACTGCTTCCCTGCCTCAATTCTATCATGTAGCCTCTTACAGCCACCACAGCCCATGTGACAAGTTGCAATACCTTTCCCTTTCTCATTCTCTTGCTACTAATGACTGAGTCTGTGCATTTGGCCTGCAGTGCTGTAGATCTGCACCTGTAGATCTCAGCCCCATTGTCTGGCAATAGCATACTACTTCCCAGACTTGCTACTGTTTTATGGGCAGCATCTCACACCCATAAGGCCAAATTGAGAAGCTTTTTCTTACTAACTCTTGATGTGCTAATGTACTAACTCTCAATGTGCTAATGTCAGTCCTGCGATATCAGCCACATAGATGTGTCTGTCAAATCCTTTTGGCTATGGTGGGAAGCGGGGGTTAAGGGGGGCGACAAAGTCATTGCAAGGGTTGGTAAGGGTCTCTTTTAGTCCATAGCCTTGGATGATAGACTCGGGAAAAGGAGGGAAGACTGAGAGCCAAAGACCATTCACAGGGAAGCATTGTCAGAGCAATAGACTTAGTTTATTGAAGGTAGGGACAAAGCTTTTAAGGGCAAACTTTCGGCAGGAAACAGAATGTGAGTAATACAGCTTAGGCATTACAGAAACAAGATGGTATGTAAAGAGAACAGTCACAAGATACATGGCATCATTGATTCAGATTGTATACACTGAATGATAGTTACAATGCTCATGGAATCATTCAATCAGAAAGTATGTAAAAATAATGGTTGCAATGCTTATGGCTATTAGTCTAAACAGGTTTAACCTGGATGACTTTTTCCTAGCTCATCCTGCACTCATAACAGCAGGGAACACGTCTCTGAACAGAGGCTTTCTTTTATATCCAAAGCCAGCTTGCAGAAATCCCCTTATTTTCCAGCTCCACAAATTTTCAGCCCTGCATCATGGCCCAAACACAAAGACAATCACTCCCAGACTCCTTATCTTTGGTAACACAGCCTTGTAGCAGCTTCCAACGTGGCCTTTCTTACTTACCACTGCTCCACGTCATCATCATCATCATGATCATCATCATCATCATCAATCATCATGATCATGATGATGATGATCATCATCATCATCATCATCTTTCTCTCTCTGGAAATCTCTCTAGAGGCTTGATTTTCCAATCTATTGATCACCCTTTGCTTCTTCTCCAGGAATCTGGTTCCCGGTTGCTGGACTCAGGAGTCTTGCAGAGGATAAGCTGCTCTTTACATCTCCATTTTTGCTGCTACGACTGCTGCCATTTACACCACTTCCTCACGTAAAGAGTTTTTTAAAAGTCATTTATAGAAGTATATCTTTATGTTTAGAATGAAAGAAGATAAAAATAAATATAAGTCTTACAAACTGTATATAGAAAATTGAACATGTGCTCATCATATATTATCCAAAATTTCTAGGAATTTATACACAGCAAGAAAATGCTACTTATAATTTTCATTATATATTTGGAGAACATGCAATATAGCACAGCCAAATGAGTATTTTATTAAAATAATTAAAAGAATGTAGAACTGAGCAACAGCATTCTTCTTTTTTCTTTTTTTTTTTTTTTGTTTTTTTGGGCTAAACCCAGTGACACTCAGGGGTTACTCCTGACTAAGTGCTAGAAATCGCTCCTGGCTTGGAGGACCATATGAGATGCCAGGGATAGAACCCAGGTTCATCCTGGGTCAGCAGCGTGCAAGGCAAATGCCCTCCCACTGTACCATCACTCTGGCCTCAACAGCATTCTTGAAAACAAACTTCTATACAAGCAATGATGTAAGAAACAAGCATTATCAAAATGTAGTTTTAAAATATTTTTAAATAAGGGATTTGCTTATAGCATTATTTAAAGTTGCTGTTTTGAAAAACATATTTTATAACAAATCCCAGGAAACTTGTTTACTTTGTTTCTAGGGTATAAATAAAGGAGCAACTAAGTATGCAGTGAAGCTACTTTTGTATACTGACATTCTTTTTTTTTTGCACTAGGCTTTATATACAGAAAGATGCAGCTACCACCAGTGATGGAGGCAACAATCATGTGAAAAGTACCAGTAGAAAAAAATTGTTCTTTGTTGTGTTCAGAATAGTCTTAATAATGCAAGTCTAGGAGATAATGACCAACACCAGAGGGTTCACAAGTGTCAATAGCTAAGACATAATACATCAGTTCTAGGTCATATGTATTTGTGCATGGTTCTGTATGATATGTTCAGGATAGGAGAAGTTTCACATATAGAAATACATATTAACTTACTCTAATAAATAACAAATATTTATTTCATTAATAGCAGAGCCACATTCCAAGTGCTTGACAACCATAATAAATTGAGATGATCGATATTGCATTTTAAATTTTGGTTCTATTTGGTAATACATTAAATTATATTAAAGTTAGAAGTGCAGGTTAGTAGCATCTGGTCCCTTCAAAACCATTATACATAGACCCTTTTCCCTACTCCAGTACTACAAAGTATGGTCCCTACTAAAAAAATAATTAATAATATAAAGTATTTTTCTAAGTATACTGAAGGTTTGTGTGTGAGTGAGTGTGTGTGGCAAGAATAGAGAAGTTGGGGCCCGGAGAGATAGCACAGTGGTGTTTGCCTTGCAAGCAGCCAATCCAGGACCAAAGGTGGTTGGTTCGAATCCTGGTGTCCCATATGGCGCCCCGAGTGTGCCTGCCAGGAGCTATTTCTGAGCAGACAGCCAGGAGTAACCCCTGAGCAATGCTGGGTGTGGCCCAAAAACAAACAAACAAACAAAAAGAATAGAGAAGTAGATAAGAAGTGGAGAATGGGTACTATATTTTTCTTTATCAATTGTATGTTAAAAACTATTTAGTTAACTAAAATGTCAGACATGAACTCAATAACTTCTTTTCTGAGTAACAATTACATATTACTTTTATGCATATAAGTCACCTACATAAAATCAAATTAAAATAAAATAAATTAAATTTTCTAGCAATGGGCAGTCACTCAGAGAACATTGATATTGAAGATCCAGTCACTTGTTTTTGATTATCAATACTATCAATAAATCCTCTTGTGGCTAAAGTTTGAATTTTATTGACAGTAGTAAAATTTTTGTCAATATTGCATAGGTTAAGGATGTCCACATTACAGGAATATAAGTTTTGCCAAAGTAAAGCTTAATAAAAGCTAGTTCAATAAAACACTTTTATCGTTAAGAAGACTTGGCACCCAGGAAAAGCTTAATCAGAGATTTATAAATTTTCAAACTATGTTTAAATTTCAACAATTTTTAAACTTAAACTAATCTTATTATTGTTACATATATTATTTATTATATTACTTAATCCTGTTGATAATTATAGTTAACAGAGATCTGTTAAGTTTTAAACTTATATTTCTTATTTAATTATACAAAGCATATTTTTTCCACAAAGGTTTTGATAAGGTAGAAATAAAAGTTTCTTTAAAATGGAAGAGAATGGAATTATAAGGTCAAATCTTTGGGAAAAAAAAGTCAGTTTTATTGTATTAGAAAGGTTCATCCAGTGATAAAAGTGGTAATAATAATTTCAGATATAAATGAAATATCTTGATCAATTTGGATTAAATTATAATCTCTTATATCTGTGGATTATGGCAACTTTCTAAAATAAACATTATAAAAGATTCTAAATATTATCACCAAAAATTGAGATTTATCGTCAGAACTAATTACTGAATTAGTAATCATGAAGAGAGTGTGATAGCAATAAAAATTACTAAATCACTGTTTGAAAAAATTGTGTGAATATAATACTTGCACAAAGAAATACTGTCTTTGATCAAAGAGGTATGCTACAATAGTAGAAAAATGGGACAATACTAGCATTCTCCAAAGTAAAAAAAATTCCCATTATTTTTCTGGATCCTATTTAGAAAAGATAGATTTTTGAAATAAAGTAGAAATTAGAATTGAGGGAATAAATTGCTCTCATAAATAAACCCCATATCAGTTTGGGATTTAACTGATAAAATGTTTCAATAATATAATAATTTTCTTTTTTATTTTTAATGAAATAATAATTTTCATACATACTTATGCTGTAACTAACTTTTAGAAACAAAGGATGAAACAGACAGAAGACATGTTTATTATGTAAATTTTATTAATTGGTATTTATTATTTGGTTGTTATTATTTGTGATGACATTTTGGTGAGCATACTTTTTAAATGATTTGTTGAGTATAGAATTTACTATTAAAAGACATATATTTATGATAATTATATTTGATATTTTAAAAACATTCATATTTTGAAGAATTTTAAGTCTAAAGTATCTCTAAAGTCATGATTATAAAAATATCTATAATCACAAAAAGTTTATTATATATTACAAATTTCTGATTCTTTAACCTCTGTTAGAATCCCTAGGAATCACTCATTGCTTCTGTTACAGTAGATTAACTGAAACATAGAAAACTTTATATGAATTGAATAATATAACTTTAAAATCGTATTTTATATCTATTGATATTAACAATGCTATGTAATTCTTAATTCTGATTTAAATAGTTTTATATTTTTATACCACAATTATCAACTTTTCTAAGATTCCAAGTGACATGACTTGTTTTTGCCTGAAAATAATAAAGCTATTCTAAATCTTTAACTACAACTCATTTGTAATCATAATCTTTATTTTTCTATTATATAAGTACCCAGAAGTATAGTGGCTACAGTATATGGTTTATATGTATGTAATTATATCATTTTATATATTATTATATATTTGGAAAGAAAAATAATCTCATGTACTGCTGGTAGGAATGCAAACTAGTCCAGCCTTTTTGAAAAATGATATGGGCATTCATAAAAAGGCTATAAATTGAGCTTCCTTATGATTTAGAAATACTACTTCTAGATATATACACTAGGAGCACAAAAACAATATACAAATGCCCTCTGCACTCCTATTTCAGCAGAGCACTATTTACAATAGCCAAAATCTGGAAACAACTCAGGTTTCTGACAACAGATGAGTGGCTAAATAAACTGTGGTACATCTACACAACGGAATACTATACAGCTGTTAGAAAAAGTGAAGAAATGAAATTTTTTATACATGGATAGACATGGAGATTATTATGCTGTGAAATGAGTCAGGGAGAGAAAGATTGGCATAGAATAATCTCACTCATTTCTGAGAGCAAGAAAATCAAGAGATAGTAAGGCAATAATATTCAAAGACATTAGATATAAGGGTTGAGAGGTCCAGCCAGGATAGAAAGTTCAACACAAAGATCAGTGAGTGCAGTCAGAGTAGCAAAGGATCTCCTAGGACAATAACAGTTGTAACTAATTCCTTTGGACAATAAAGGGAAGACACACATAGAGTGAGAATGAGAGTGAGAGAGTGAAAGAATTAAAGAGAGAGAAATGGAAGAAAATTGCCTGCCCTAGAGACAGTTGGGGTGGGTGGGACATGGGACATATTTTTGGTGGGACTGTTGGTGAATTATGGTGTACATTGTATGACTTAAAAAATGAACACTTTTATAACCACAGTTCTTAAAAAAGCAATTAAAAGTTACAATATTGGAAAAAGACTGAATAAGATTTTGTGAAAAGAAAATATAGATCTGAGATGCTAAATGTTACTCTATAGTTATTGGGAAATCTTTTTATCTACACAATTTTTATGGTTTATTTTTAGGAATGCCTTTTCAGATTATAAATTTTGTCTGTAACAAGATTTCCTACAGGGTCAAGAAGTTATCAACTTATGAATATACTAATATTTTTCCTCTAAGAATCTCCTTCAGATCTCTCAGCAATAAATTTGTCGGGGAAGAATATAACTTATTTTATCTGTATTTGTTCTTTTTATGTATATAATGAATGGGCAAGCATCAGAAATAAATAGCCAAAATAATTCTTGCCCCACCAAATATTTATTATCATAATTCTTGCCTAAATCAATCAACTTTTTATTACTGAAATATTACCTAAGCTGGTAGACTCAGACAAAAAGTCCATTATGGTTATAGGACATGCTTGGTAGCTGTAATTTAATTTTTACATCATAGAGCACTATGCTAAAACTCAATGAATCATAAATATCTAGAAGTACCTATACCCATGCTTGTCAGAAAAGTTACATGACTAATTTAGAGAATGCGCATTTAAGGACCATGCATTTAGACATTACGTTTAGCTTTAATAGTTGTTCATACTACAATGTCTTACACAGTTGAACACCTAAATAAGGCAGATTCTTAGCCTTCCACTTCATAATGTATGTTGCAAACCTTAGATTTAATGGCGCCATTTACCATGCCTTTAGAATTCACAATGTGTGTTATCTGCTCTCTCCATTTGGCATATTCAAGTACTTGTGGTGCCTGTCATTTGTACATTTTAAACATATGCCAATACTCTTCTTCACAATTAAAATTATTTGACAATGTGAAAAAATATTATCCTATAAATTAAGAATTAAGAATAGATCCAAGAGCTTTCTAAAATTATTGAATAATAGTACATTATGAATATTTATTAGTTTCAGTTGCTCTATATTTTGCAATAACTCTTAGGATAATATTTTATTTTCAAATCTCTAATAAGTGCGTTTGATTCAAATTTAAATGGTGAAATTTGTTGACTTTTTAATGAACATTTTGGCACTTGCCACCTGCATAGATATTTGAAAACAGTGCTTATATTTTTATACTTTGGATTCTTTCTACTATTAATACTAAGTTTTAAACATTTAAAATATTCTAAATAGTTTATTTTTATAGGTATGATAGCAGTTGTTGCTCTCGGATGATACAATATGAATCTGGATTTAAAGGCCTTGGGAAAAGTGGGCAAAATTTTCACCTTGCACATAGCTGACCTAGGTTTGACCCTAGTACCCCCATTTTCATCCAGAGTTCTGTCAGAAGTAAATACCTGAGCAAAAAGCCAGAAATGATCAGTGAGCATTTCTAGGTGTGGTCCTAAAACCAAAAAAAAAAAAAATGCAAGGTGTTTATATTTAAAGATAAATATAGATATAAATATAGATATATAGAACCATCTTTGAAGTATATTTTTAAATATTTGGTTTGATATTTGCTTTGATATATTGTTTTCAGTATCTAAATGATTTATTTGAGAAGCAAAATATTATGTTACTTACTTGTGATTCAATTTATCAAATATTTTTATTATATCCTCTTTATACCTAAAATCACCAAAAAGTAGAAAATGAAGCCCCTTGAGATGATTGTAATTAAGAGAGGATAAATGTTAGTTTTATATCTAATTAAGTAACACATTTGTACAAGTTACAAATACAAGTTATATATTAATCAAACATAGTTTCTAAATATTATGTACTAACGAAGTGCTATTCAAAATGTGAATAACAAACTTAAGTCAGTTATTCTAAGATGAAACAAATTTTGTCAATAAGAATAAAATTTGATGGTAGACATAGCAATAATAATCTCTGAGAATCAACTATATGAGGTTGCGAAACAAGTGATATCAGAAAACATGCATGAACAGATTTTGACAACAAGAAAGCCATATCATTTGTAGTATTGTTTAAAGTCGTTTCTTTGAAAAATACGTTTTTTGTAACAGATCCCAGAAGACTTGTTTCACCTGCTGGTTTCGCAGGGTGTAAATAAAGGGATTTAATAAAGGAGCAACTGAAGTATACAGCAGTGCTACACCTTTGGATACTGACACTCGTTCTTTTGCAGTAGGTTTTATATACATAAAGATGCAGCTACCATAAGTGATGGAGACAACAATCATGTGAGAGGTACAAGTAGAAAAAGCTTTGGTTCTTTGTTGTGCAGAAGGGAATTTTAGAATGGTCCTAATAATGCAAGTATAGGAAATTATTACTAACAACAGAGTGATCACAAGCGTCACCACAGCTAAGATAAAAGACATTAATTCTAGGACATGAGTATCTGTGCATGAAATCTGTAGGATTGGAGAAGTTTCGCACATAAAGTGATCAATTACTCTGGAATCACAAAAATCCAGTTTCAGACCCATAGCCAGTGGGGGGAAAATGATTAAAAATCCAGTGACCCAAGAGCTGAGCACAAGCTGATAACATACTTTGCTGTTCATAATGATTGGGTAATGCAAAGGTTTGCAGATAGCAACATAACGGTCATAGGACATGGCAGCCAGGAGGTAAAATTCTGTAACTCCAAGTAAAAGAATAAAAAATAATTGAGCTGCACAATTGTTGTATGAGATGGTTTTATCTTTAGTCAGAAGAGTTAACAGGAATCTGGGGATACATACTGTTGTGAATATCACTTCTAAAAATGCAAAATTACGGAGAAAAAAGTACATAGGTGTCTTGAGGCGAGGATCCAGTAGGGTAAGAAGGATAATTATTAAGTTGCCCATCAGGCTCAGTGTGTAGTTAAGAAATAAAAACAAAAATATTACAATTTGCAACTGTGGATCATCTGTTAATCCTACAAGAATAAAATCTAATTCCAAGGATTTGTTCTTCATTTCTTTTTTATGAATCTCATGAAATCTACATAAGGAAAGAAGAAACAAAAACAAAAAGAGAAAAGAAGAAACATTATATGATTTATTAATGAATTTTATATACTCTACAAACATTTTAGTCATCCTTATACTTTTGTGATTTTATCATTATCATTGCTATCCAGTCTACTAAATACCTCCTTTCCTATTTAGAAAAAATAAACTAAACTTCTTGCAGAATGATCTAAGCAGTTTTAATGAAAAGTTTACATTTTATAATGGAAAATTGAAGTTGCATATTTTCCTATAAAATGTTTATAAACATTGCATATAAAATATTTATTTACATCCCTGTCATGGTTTTCTTCTTTGTTCTACCTCTTACAATTTGGGGGGTGGTGGGGACAAATCCTGTGACACTCAGGATTACTCCTGGTTATGCGCTCAGAAACTGTTCCTGGCTTAAGGAACATATGGGATTCAGAGGGATTGAACCTTGGTCTGTCCAAGTCAGCGCCTGCAAGGAAAATACCCTACGGCTTGAGCCACCACTCCAGCCTCTACCTCTTACTTGTAAAAGTTTATTCAAGATGGCTATTATTATGTGGACATAAAATCGTTTTCTAGAAAAATGTTACATAAATTTTAGAGATAATTTAGCATTCTTTTATATTCAACTATTAAATATCTTTATTTATCTACATATAAAAACAAATAAATTTAAATGCCACTATTTCTAAATAAATAATAGCACATGTATATTTAACTTTATGAACTGAATTTGTGTGTTTTTATTGATTTCTTATGTATAAAGAGTAAATGCAAGTTTCCATAACTAACTGAAATTTCACTATTTATGTAACTCAATTTTTCCCTAATCAGAATAGTTAATAGCATTAAATTCAAATATAAATAAAGGAAATTCGTGCTCATATTGTGAGCAATTT
The DNA here is from genome assembly GCF_024139225.1 of Suncus etruscus. Taxonomy (NCBI): domain Eukaryota; kingdom Metazoa; phylum Chordata; class Mammalia; order Eulipotyphla; family Soricidae; genus Suncus; species Suncus etruscus. The sequence continues at coordinate 82,249,346 of NC_064858.1, forward strand.
AATTTGTAAATAATTTATATATTATTTAAATGTATACTCACTTTTAAGTTTAGTTATATTAACGTACATCCATAATTTATTGCAGATAATTTTCATTTTGCAGACTATAGTCAAAGTTGTAACTCAAACCTGAAAACAGGGAGCTATCCTTTAAATGTCAGTGAAATAAAATATAATAAAATAAATGGTGTAAAAACTTATAAGTTCATTAATTGAAAGATAAACAACTGTTCCAGCAAAGATATTGTGTATTTCTAATTGTATAATTGTAAAATTCTGTATTTTTACCACCTTTTATTAAGTATAAACTCTAGGGATCTATGCAAATAAAACAAAGGGAAAAGAGAACACCTCAGGGGATTGAAACTCCAAAAGTACTTGTTATTGATAATTATAAGCATATTACCTTAAAACAACTCTAGGTAAAAATATCTCAACGGAATAGAAAAAGTGATTAAAAATTTAACAAATATTTTAAAAGATAACAACCAATTTACTGTCCTGGGACAATGGAAAATCCCAAGTTGTGTCTAGTACTAAAAGTTAGTACCTTCCTTCCAATTAACAATTGAGGCAATTTTAGACTTATTGGGAACCATGAACAACAGTGGCACTTGTATATACATACATAAACACAGAGATAAGTATTACTTATGTGCTACATTTAGAAAGTAAATGCTTTTGATTTTGATGATTTTCCAAATTTTTCAAGTTATTTGAGTTTTACCTATGAATTACATTTCATGTTAATTCCCAACTATATGATAAATCAATTTGTATCATCTGGTGATTGATTCAAAATACTATAATAGGAGTCAGAAACATAACACAGGCAATAAAGATCCTACATGCAGCAAACCTCAATTTGATTTAGAAATAATTCCCAGTTCGGATCTCAGTACTACAAGTCCCTTGTGCATTGCCAGTAGTCATACATGAGCCCTGAGTCAAAAGTGCCTCCTGGTGTGAGATTAGCAACTGGGAGAGACTGAGGAAACCTATTACATTTGCATGTTTCTTTACACTTCTGTCTCTTGAAACTCTCTTGAGAGTGCCAAGAAGGGCCTAACAAAAACTGTCTCCTAGAGGCACCCAAGCAGAAAGACCAAGAAAGACTGAGTAAAAAACCAGCTATCAGAGGTGCTATGGCAGAAAGGTACCTTCTTTGTCTGTGAAGGTGGGTGGGAGGGGTCAGACCCTGATGTGAGATTAGCAACTGGGAGACTGAGGGGACCTGTTGCCTTTGAGTGTTTCTCTGCTCTTCAGTCTCCTGACACTCTCATGAGAAGGCCAAGAAAGGCCCAGCATAAACTGTCTAGTAGAGGCTCCAGAAGAGCACAGCCACTTTGCTTCCTGGCCACATTCTCTTTCTAACTAACAAACCCCACCAAAACACGAAGAAAAAAAACACAATACAAGCATGACAATGGTGTGATAAAGGTGCAGGCAAACAAGATGCACAGAAAATGAAGATGATAGCACTGATGACCCAAAAATATCAACCATCTGACTAATCTCTCAGTTAAGGAGTTTAGAATAGAAATATGGAGGATCCTCATGGGAATAAAAAAAAACCATAGCTCTAACTAAACAAAACACAAAGATGAAAATCAGAAAACTCCAAACTGAAATAAAGATCTAAAAAACATGGTAGATGAAATGAAAACCTCAATGGAAAGCCTCTCCAACAGGGCAACAGCAGCCAAGGACAGAAACAGTGAATTGGAAGATGAAATGCAGAACAACTCCACACAGTATAAGAGATTGGAAAAGAACCTTAAGGCAAATGATCATACAATTGAAAAAGTACTCAAAGAATGTGAAGAGATAAAAATAGAAGTCCTTGATAAACTCAACAGAAACAATATAAGAATCAATGGAGTCCCAGAAGGAAGGAGATCCTCAGGAAGAATCAAGAGTCAAAGATATCAGCATAGAGAAATTCACAGAGATAAAGTCTGCATGCATTCTCCCAGCTAAAAGAGATCTGAAGAAAAGTACTCCAAGACATATTCTAGTCACAATGACGAAACCTACAGATAGAGATAGAATACTGAAAGCAGAAAGATCAAAAAGAGAAATTACATTCAAAAGAGCATCCTTATGATTTACAGCAGACATGTCACAAGAAACTCAAGGCCAGAGACAGTGGTGGGATATTGTGACAAGGCTAAATAAAATGGAGGCTTCACCTAGAATACTGCATGTAATCCTACTCATATTCAGGCTTGAAGGAAGGAAACATAGATTCATGGATAAAAAACAGCTCAGAAACTTTTCAGATTCAAAAGCAGCCTTAAAGGAAAAACTGAAAGGTCTACTTTGACATAACACAGACAACAAACACACCAAACTTATACACAAAGATGACATTAAATCCCATGACAATCATATCCCTCAATGTCAATGAATTAAATGCACCAATTAAGAGACACAAAGTGGCTAAATGGATCAAAAAGATGAATCCAACCTTCTGTTGTCTTCAAGATACAAAATAGAACAGTCAGAACAAATATAGACTCAAAATCAAAGGCTGAAGGAAAATCATGTAAGCAAAAAAGCACCCTTAAATATCTGGGGTGGCCACATTAATATCAGAGGACACAAACTTTAGAATCAGAAAAGTTGTAAGGGATAAAGATGGCCACTTTGTACTAATCAAAGGATATGTACAACAGGAAGAAATCACAACAATAATAATAAATTCTAAACATATATACACCCACCGAGGGACCAGCAAAATATCTAATACAATTATTGACAAATTTAAAAGAGGATATCAATAATAACAAAATAATTGTGGGAGACCTCAATATTGCTCTGTTAACACTTGATAGGTCAATCGATCTGAAACCCAACAAAAATATACTAGCCCTGAAAAGAGAAATGGAAGAGGCCTAGTAGATATATACATATATATATATGGATAATATATAGATAGATATGTATATTTATAGATATATCTATCTACCTATCTATTTATCTATCTATACATATATGTGTATCCAGGATACACATTATTCTCCAATGTACATGGGTCATTCTCCAGGATAGACCACATGCTGGCACATAAAACATACCTGCATAAAATCAAGGAGATCAAATACCACAGGCTACATTCGCTTATCACAAGGCTCTGAAATTAGATGTGAACTAATAAGGGACACAGAAGAAGAAATTTAACAACTGGAATGTAAAAAGCCTGCTTCTGAACAACAGTGGATCAAGAGAAAATCAAAGTGATATCAAAACTTTCCTAGAAAGAAATAAAAATGAGACATAAACTATCAGAATCTATGGAATGCAGCAAAAGCAGTACTGAGAGGAAAATTTATAGCTTTGCAAGCTAACATCAAAAAAGAAAAGGGGAAAGTCTGAGAAGATTAATGACACAGCTTATACAATTAGAAAATGATCAACAAAAGAAACTAAAAATATGGAGACAGAAGGAAATAACAAAGCTTAGAGCAGAAATCAATGAAGTGGAAACCCAAAAAGCAATCTGAAAGATCAACAAAAGCAGAAGTTGGTTCTTTGAAAAATAAACAATTTTGATAGACCATTGGCAAAACTCACAAGGAAAGAAACTTGATTGCAATTATTAGAAATGAAAAAGGGGGAGATCTTAGAGATATTGCAGAGATTCAAAGGGTAATCAGAGACCACTTTGAGAAACTATGCCATTGGCATAGACTTTGACTTTTTTAACCTTCCATGGTTGAATAAGGAAGATGTAGCATATCTAAACACCCCTATCACTATTGAGGAAATTAAAATGTTAATCAAATGTCTGTTAAAAAAACAAAAAGCCCAGGCCCAGATGGATTCACTAATGAATTCTTTCAAACCTGTCAAGAGGAACTACTACCAATCCTGACCAGGATCTTTTATAATATTGAAAATATGGAAACACTTCCAAACAGCTTTTACAAAGCCAACATCACTTTGATACCAAAACCAGACAGAGATGCTGCCAAAAAAGAAATGTTCAGACCTAATCCCTGATGGACACAGATGAAAACATCCTCAACAAAATCCTCTAAATAGGATCCAATGCCTCATGAAGAAGATCATTTACTACTATCAAGTAGATTTCATCCTAGGAATGCATGGATGGCTTAACAATGGCAAATCAATCAACATAATACAAAAATCAACACAAGAAAAACAAAAATCACATGATAATATCAGTAGAGTCAGAGAAAGCATTTGTTAAGGTTCAACACCCATTCTTGATAAAAAAAATTCTCAGCAAGATGGGAATGAAAGGAACCTTTGTCAATATAGTTAAGGCCATCTGCCACAAGCCAATGGCAAATATTATCCTCAAAGGAGAAAAACTAAAACCCTTTCCTCTAAATTCTGGTATAACACAAGGCTGTTCTCTCTCACCACTCTTATTCAACATAGTACTGCAATACTTGTTGTAGTGAGTAGGCAAGAAAAAGATATCAAGGAAATCCAGATAGTAAAGAAAGAAGTCAAGCTCTCATTGTTTGCAGATAACATGATATTATACTTAGAAAACCCAAAAGGCTCTATCAAAAAGCTTCTAGAAACAATAGATTCATATAGCAAGGTGGCAGGCTACAAAATTAACACGCAAAAATTAGTGGCTTTTTTATACACCAATATTGATAGGTAGGAAATGAACATTAAGTAAACAACTCCAGGGTCTGGAGACAGCATGGAGATATGGCATTTTCCTTGCATGCAGAAGGATGGTACTTTGAATCCTGGTATCAATTATGGTATCCTGAGCCTGCAACAAGAGATTTCTGAGCATGGATCCAGGATCCTAAGCACTGCTGGGTGTGAAACCTCCATAAGAAAAAAAAAACATTCACATTACAGCCACACAAACTCAAATATCTTGGAGTCAACTTGACTAAAGAACCTATACTAAGAAAACAATAAAACGCTGCTCCAAAAAAAAAAAAGAGAGGACACAAAGAAGTGGAAATACATACCCTGCTCATGATTTGGCAGAATTAATATCATAAAAATGGCAATACTCCCCAAAGCACAAAACAGATTTAATGTGATCCCTCTACAGATACCCATGACATTCTTCAAAGAAGTGAATCAAACACTTCTAAAATTTATTTGGAACAAAAACACCATCAAATAGCTAAAGCAATCCTTGGTTAAAGGAATATTGGAGGTATTACTTTCCCTAATTTTAAATTGCATTACAAAGCAATAGTTATCAAAACAGCATGGTATTGGAATAAACGAGACCCTCAGATCAGGAGAATAAGCTTGAGTACTCAGAGAATGCCTCCAGACATACAATCACATAATTTTTTTTGTAAAGGAGCAAGAAATACTAAATGGAGCAAGGAAAGCCTCTTCAACTAGTGGTGTTGGCACAACTGGTTAGCCACTTGCAAAAAAGTGAACTGAGACCCCCAGCTATCATCATGTATAAAAGTCAAATCCAAATGGAATGAAGACCTTGATATCAGACCTGAAGGTATATATCAGACCATAAGGTATATAGAACCACACTTAGGTAAAACACCACGATATTGAGACTAAAGACATCTTTAAGGAGGTAACAGCATTCTGCAAACAAGAGAAAGCACAGATAAACACATGCCATGGCATACATAAATTTTTAGGGGAGCTCAGTCCATGTATCCTCAGATGTATCCTCAGATTTTCCTGGTGGGGAGAATTTAAATAACCCCCACGGGGTTCCTCAAAAGGCCAGCAGTGGATACCTTTTTCCCCTGCGTGGATGGTTGAGGAATTTCTGAAGAGATGCTTGGCATTACATTTTCTGTCATTATTTGGCTTTGTCTCCCTTGCTAAACTACAGACCAAAATTCGACCTCAGTCAATGTGCAGTCAAAGAAATTTCAGTAACAAAGGCCGCCAAAGTTCCCCACTGGCTAAGTATATTTGCAACTGAAAGAAGAGTCCAGTCAGCTACCTGAAATCTGTTTTTCTGTTTTCAGCTTTTAGGTGGTAAGCAAACAGTTCCTGCCTTTCCTGCATTTTACTGTTCCAGCAGGCTGCAAAATTGTAGCAAAACCAATTTCTCTTTCTTTGTTATAAGAACATCCTTTCTAAACTAGAACACTTCCTTATGTCAATTCCTACCTTTTAGCTGGGAATTCTTTTCACCTGTATTGCTAGTTATTTGATATGCATATTGCCGGACCTTTAGTACCATTGTGTTGTTCCTCCTAAAAATCCTCTGCTGTTTGTTTTTGGGAAATACTTTACATACCAGAGTTGTGCTTATAAGTCAGCAGCCTGAAAAGTAAAGCTGTCTCAAGTCTATTGCAGATGCGGGTCACCATACAATGTATTTTGTGTGGTCTCATTATTTAATATTTCATAATCATCTATTTATGTACCTGCTTTTCTTTTGTGAAGAATTATAACCCCATTAGAAGATGCTGCAAGGCAAGATACCTGCAGCAAACACATGGAAATATATTAAGCTGAGAAGCATACTGCTCAGGATACAAGAGCTGAAAGGTCAGGACATCCTAATCTAGCTGCCCAACGCAGAGGAATGAAGAGGCTGAGGCCCCAGCAAATGTTCCAGTAAGTCCTTTATTTCTGGCTGGTCAGGGTCAATGCGTGCCCAGAATAGGACAGAGGCAAAGACCTCCTGGCTTTCTATATCCCTCCTTATATACTATAGGGGGAAGGGGTAGTGACCACTTCATTAGAGGCGGGACATCCGCCAAGGTAATACGAGGTATTGGTGAGGCCGAGGTAGTGATAACTTCCTTAAGGGGCGGGACATCCGCCAAGGTTGGTGGAGGTGGGGTAATGATGACTTCCTTAAGGGGTAGGACATCCGCCAAGGTTGACTACCCTTTTCAATCCCCAATTCTTGTAGAAAGGCTTCTAATCCTAGAAGCCAGTGTGATAGGGGGCCCCAGTAGGGGTATTAGATAAGGGAGAATTCTACTCCATAAAGACCATAAGGGACCATCTAATAGCTCCTTTCTTCTTTTGGCCAGCTCCTCTTGATGGTGTCTGATTCTGTCCCGCACTATTTCCGATGTGTTAGTATAAAAACAACATTTTTCTTGCAAGGCCACTCAAAGTCCTCTTTTTTCTGCCAAGATTAAATCTAACCCTCACCTGTTTTGTAATACTATTTTAGCCACGGAGTTGACCTGGTCCTGCAGATCATTATATCATCTCCACATCTGAAATTAACTTTGCAAGAGTCTGTCATACCTGTCTAGAATCTTTTAGGAAATCTTCAGTTTCCTTACTCAGGCCATTCATATCGGTATCTTTCTGGTCTTTACAGCCAAATGCTTAAGGGTGCCTGCTTGTCACACCACCTCAACTCCAATTATTCCTCTGAAAGAGGGCTTTGGTGTCCCCTCACTAATTTTAGGATTTTCTGTCTGCATGGGGATCACTCCTCATGCAGAGAGGAAAGCCATCTGCTTGTATCTTGTGCAAAGCAACATGATGCCGTGACATAAAATGGTACTAAAAGGTTCTAGGAGAAGAGAAAAAGCAAATATTACTTAAATTTGCACAAAAATTTAAAACTTAGAATGCTAAGTTCTAGTCTGTGTTCGGTGCATGTGGCAGCTTTTAGCAGCACAACCACTCCCAAAGGATGAATGGAGAAGTTAAAAAAAAAGAAGGAGAAAAAGGAGCCGGAAGGTAGGGCATTTGCCTTGCATGCAGTAAGGAAAGTGACTGAATACAAAAAGTTTAAGGATGGGCAAAAGAAATTAAAAATGTGTACTAGGAAAAATATGTATAATCAAACTAAATGATTATTGATATGCCTTTAGGTTAACATAAAACAGATTTTATTGATTCCTTTTTCTTTAGGTATTCACAACCTAGTACCATCAAGATTTTCACATTAAGCTACCTTAAAATCCACCACTAAGTTTGGTGAGATAAATTCGACATGGAATTGAGATATTGTAACAATAACATGCATTCACAAAGTTAACAATATTGTTTAAAAAAAAAAAGACCAACCATAATAATATGCAACATCTATTTTCCAATTGTTCATTTTAAGAAACCTCTAAGTTAGAAATTTAAAGGCTCAAAATTTTTTTCTGACTTCCAAACCATTAGCTAAATTTTTCTTTGATATGTAAAAGACCCACTCAGATTACTTTGCCTACACTCACATTTCCCAGCCAGGTGAGTCTAGGAGGACAATAGCCATTGCCCTGTGGGCTTAGTGAATTCCTTCAGGCTGGAGAGTTTAAAAAGCACTTATTTTTTTCTTCAGCTAAAAAAGCGGCCAGTTGCTCCTGTTTCTTTTTGGCCTTAACATATGGCAGGAAAGTTGGGTGATCGCAAAGTCCAGAAATTCTCCAGGGAAAATTTATCCCGGATGGGCATTGAGAAATCTGGGGTTTGCGATCTCTGACACCCTCTGCCATGTCCCTAGAATAACAAAGCTGGCTTAACACATAATTTCTGACCTGAGGAGAGGTGGCCCCTAGAGTTTCTTTCCATGATCAGACCAAAGAAAACATAGAACACAAAGAACCACAGATAAAAAACAGACAGTGGCGCCACACTGGAACAACCCCAACGAATGCATTCAAGTAATTTCTGCCCAATGTTCTAGTGTCAGAGTAAGTGGGTTGGATTGACTTTGCCTCATTCTAGTGAGTTTGAAATTTTCTATCACAGTGGCTAATACAGCAAATCACTAGGAGGAAAAATATTCCAGAGCCTATTACAATATGAAGGGCAAGCAACCCAATAAAAGTATCAAAATTTTCTGTCTGAGAACTGCAATTTGAAATACAACCATAGAAAAAGAAAATGGGGGGAGTCTAGTAGTATGGGGCTCGGCAGGCTCCCACCATGCCAGAGGCCTTCTTAACCACACCTGGGGGGGTGTAACCCCAGCACCCCTCTACTGCCTTGCTCCAAATCTCCAGGGCTTCCACGGGCCACGTGCCTGGGCAAGCCGGTGAGTTGGGCCCCTTGGTGGAGCTTGAAGGTACCCTAGGCTTTCTCCCATTATCCATTCAGCTCCTTAGGGAGGGTCTAGGTGGGGCTCTGAACTTCTGGCCTCCCAGCTTCTTGAAGTCACTGATAATCTCTTTCCAGTCTATATTTTCAAAATTGCACGGGGGCGGTAGCACAAGAAACATTAATAGTACTCACTATCATTAAATTATGTTTTTATGTATGCAGAATGTCCATTTTGTACTCTGCCCTTTTGCATACCCCTTCAAAAGATCATATTTCTCTTTAACTTCCTTAACTCCTATCATCATTACTCCTTATTTACCCTTTCTAACTTAAGTACTGTAGAGTCCTAAGTCACAGACCAAAGTGGTGCCCTGGAGTTAACACCCACCCAACTATTTTAAAAGGCATAAAAAGGACACTTATGTCTTTTCAACATTTATGGGTGTTTTCTTTGACGGCTATAACTTTTGCTGAATATTTTCTTATACAATGATGATCCCCCCCCCCATTTTTTTTAATCTTCTCTTTGTGAACTGCTCAATATGGAATTTGGTGCGAAAGAATCCCTGAGTTTAATGCTTATGTTTGAACCAAGTCATGGGTATTGTTGGAAATGTTCTTAAGCCCCCATAAACTCTGATAGCGCCATGTGGCTTTATTTCTTGTTTGCTTAGGCACACTAAAATGGGAAAATACTATACATACCAATAAGTTCTTATCTAATAGAGATGGGAACACACAAATCTTGTAGTGCAATGGGACCTTACACCCTGAACATTGACATAAAGACCTGGCACAGGCCTCAGAAGAATGGGCACTCTCCATTCACCCCTGATCTAGAGAAGACATCTACAAAACATCCAAGGTTGTATATAACATCACCTGGAGGCATTCCAGGGAAGACCCTACAGCTGCTCTGACATCGATCTACTCAAAAGAGACTTCCCTTAACACTGAGATGACTTAACAAGAACAATGACCTGCTTACTGGACAGGGCTTGCTGTATTGCCCCTTAATTGTGAGGTTTGTCTATAACATCACCTGGAAGCAATCCTCTACCATGGAAGACCCTAGCACTGCTCAGACATTGACCTGCTCAAAAGAGACTTCCCTTAACACTAAGAAGACTTAACAACAACGACCTGCTTACAGGACAGAGCTTCCTGCATTGCTCTTTAATGGTGAGGTGAAACAAGAAGACACTCCACATCATGACTTCAATGTAGGATATGCAGATTCCAGGATCTTTAATACAGAAACATGATACCAACAACAGAGACTGTGTGAAAAGTGTGTTGGCACTATGAACAATGTCTTGGATTGGACGATAAGTTGCCTGAAGCCTAGAGTTGGTCTTATGCCAGGAAACTTCAGGGGTAGGATCTCTTTTTATTTAGGCCAAGGTTATTTCTTTCCATGCCTCTCATATTTTGGTGGGCCTATGCAAAAAACAATTGCCACTCTAACACCATTTTTACTGTGCTCCTTTGACTCTAATCCCCCCCCAAAAAAAACACTTAAAATTTGAGTTTAACTTAAGCTAATATGCATGTACATGGAAATGTAAAAAAATACTATGCCTCTAATTTTTAAGGAGTTATGTAAGTTTTATGGCTTTAGATTGCCTGTGTGCTGTAAAGAAATATGATAATGTGTTACAATCTGGGGACTTAAGGGACAAAGTAATTGTACATGGATTCTATTTTATTTATCTTAACGTTCTTTGGCTGAAAGTTCAAAGTTAAGATATCAGCAAGGGGACTTCTTCTAAGAATTATGTTATGGGTGATTGTCCTTCCACTGTAACTTTACCTTGTCCTCTTTCTTTGCATCTTTTGTTCTCATAATTCAAAATTAAAAAAATTAAAAAAAAAGAAAAAGAAAAAGAAAATGGGAAGGAATCAAACTTGTAGAATCACCATGAAGGTGGACAGACAAAGGAGCAGTCAGAGAGGAATCAAACAAACATTCAGAGGCACAACTGTAAAATTCACAAATTAATTCTCGACTGTAAATACCAACAATAAATCCAAGACAGACGCAATGCCAATAACAACCAAGGTTGTTGAGCTCCACAAATCACAGGCAGACAACCTCTCCCAGCAGCCCGGGAATGTCTTCTCACTGCTCTTATTGATCCCCTGGGGTAACTCTAGGGTCATGACCTATAGCACCAGAGCTCGTCAGATCGCTACTACTCAGATTCCTCGTCGAGTAGGGAACTCATACCCTCAGTCACAAAGTCTGCTACTACTCGGTTTCCATGTCGAGTAGGGAACTCATACCCTCAGTCACTAAGCCACCACAAAGTCTGCTTCCCACTGTTCACAAGATACAACATAATCTTAGACTAAGACAGACACGAAGCAAAGCACACTCACACACACATCAGAACTCACCAGGCAGCCTGTTCACAGCTCTGTTCCAGGCAGGATGAGGACTCCTGGCTGGCTCACCAATGAAAGGTCTGGATGTCCTAATCAAGCTGCCCTACGCAGAGAAATGAAGAGGCTGAGGCCCCAGCAAAAGCTCCAGTAAGTCCTTTATTTCTGGCTGGACAGGGTCAATGCATGCCCAGAATAGGACAGAGGCAAAGACCTCCTGGCTTTCTACATCCCTCCTTATATACTATAGGGGGGAAGGGGTAGTGACGACTTCCTTAGAGGCAGGACATCTGCCAAGGTAATATGAGGCATTGGTGGGGCCGAGGTAGTGACGACTTCCTTAAGGGGCGGGACATCTGCCAAGGTTGGTGGAGGTGGGGTAATGATGACATCCTTAAGGGGCAGGAATCTGCCAAGGTTGACTTCCCTTTTCAGAGACACACACTGACTGGGAGAAACTATCCACCCAATACTCATCAGATAAAGGGGCTAATATCCAAAATATGCAAGACACTGAAAACATTACAAAAAAAAACATCTAATTCCATCAAATAATGGGGAGAAGAAATGAACAGACACTTCCTCACAGAAGAAATACAAATGGCCAAAAGGCATATGAAAAAATGTTCCACAGCAGTAATCATCAGGGAGATGATTACAACTATGTGGTACCATCTCAGGCCACAGAGATTGGTGCACATTACAAAGAATGAGAACAAGCAGTGCTGGCGGGGATGTGGAGAGAAAGAAACTCTTTTTTCACTGCTAATGGGAATGCCATGTAGTCCAACCTTTATGGAAAGTGATATGGAGATTCCGCCAAAAGATAGAAGTTGAGCTCCCATACGATCCAGCTATACCACTCCTAGGGATATACCCTAGGAACACAAAAATACAATACAAAAACCCCATCTTCACACCTATATTCATTGTAGCACTATTTACAATAGCCAAACTCTAGAAACAACCAAGATGCCCTTCAACAGATAAATGACTAAAGAAACTGTTGTACATATACACAATGGAATATTGTGCAGCCATCAGGTGAGATGAAATCATGAAATTTTTCTATACATGATTGTACATGGAATCTATTAAGCTGAGTAAAATAAGTCAGAGGAAGAGAGATAGACGCAGAGTAGTCTCACTTATCTGTGGGTTTTAAGAAAAATAAAATACATTTTTGCAATAATTCTCAGAGACAAAAGAGAGGAGGACTGGAAGGTCCAGCTCATGACATGAAGCTCACCACAAAGAGTGATGAGTGCAGTTAGTGAATATATATTGAGAACTATCATAACAATGTGAATGAGTGAGTGTTGTAGAAAGCCTGTCTAGAATACAGGCAGGGATGGGGTGGGGAGGAGGGAGTTTTGGGACATTGGTGACGGGAATGTTGCACTGGTCTGGGGAGTGTTCTTTACATGACTGAAACACAACTACAATCATATTTGTAATCAAGGTGTTTAAATAAAGATATTAATAAAAAATGGCTCCTAAGCACTGCTGGACATGGCACAAAAATATATTGTGATATATAAATTTATAAAGATATGAATTTATGACCTATAAAATGTGGATGAAATTTAGAAATATTCTGTTGTGAAAAGTTTAAATACAATATCTGAATCTCTGATTTCACATCTTTAATTATAAAAATCTTAAAAATAGAGACAATTCTTGTTAGCAATTTTATTACTGATGACTAGAAGTAATTACAGATGGAATTACTTTTTAATGTAATGTTAAGTAATGTTATATGATTAATATTTTTCAAAATGTACTAAAGTATAATATCTTTAAAATGAGCTTGTTTGTTGGTCTAAATAATAATAAATTGGTGTATCACTTGTTTTGCATATGGCAAATCTGGTTAGAGTACTCCAGTGTAATATATTTCATCCCAGGTTCTGCCAGGAGTGATTCCTGAGTGCAGAGTCAGCATTGTAAACCTGAGCCTAAGTGAGTGAACACAGGACCCAATACAAAACAAAACAAAAAGAGCATCTTTTTAGTAAAGTGGTGACTGAAAAATCCATTTTATCTTTCAAAAATACACAAAAGATCAATAGATATATGGAACAAAATTAACATCAATTTAGTGAAAAATCAATAAAGCTATATGAGATATCCTCTTGTTAATGTGGTAATATTAAAAAGGCAATAGATGTAATTGATGCTGGTGTTTATCAAAATAAGAAAATTACTATATATTTTCATTAAGATTTTAGGCCAATTTAACCCCTTATGGAAATGTCATAGTATATACTCTCCTCAAAATTTTTGTTTGTTTTGTTTTTGTTTTGGGGTCACACCAGCAGCGCTCAGAACTTACACCTGACTGTGTGCTCAGAAATCGCTCCTAGCAGGCTCAGGGGATCATATGGGATGCCGGGATTCAAACCACAGTCCTTCTGCATGCAAGGCAAAAATGCCTTACCTCCATGCTATCTCTCCTGCCCAAAATTTTTTTTAAAAGATCAGGAATTCTAATTTAGAAAAATATCCAAACAATAACAAAAAACCCACTTATTTTAAATTCCCCAAAGCAGAAGCTCTGAACTTTGTTTTATGAAGGTACAAATGAAACATTCAGAAAAAAAAACAATGAGAAATTTTATTATTTGCAACAATGTGGTTTTATCTTGAAGTACTATGCTAAGTGAAATATATATGTATCTATATCTCACTATATATTATCTCATATATATGCTAAGTGAAATATATATATATGAGATAATATATATATGAGATAAATATATTGTGAGATCTTAAACAAAAACAAGAGTAGGCCATCAGAGAGTTGTAATTATCAGGTGAGATCAGAAGAAAGGCATTGGAATAAGTATTTAATATGTTAATCATTAGAAAATATCAAAACTTACCATACATAATAGAATTATCTTCATGTGTCTAATGACAAGTAAAATGAAGTTGTAGGACTCTTACTCAGATAGATTTGTATGCTCCAAGTTCTTGCTAACAGCAGGTAAAGTATGTATAAAATGTTTGATAAAGGATGTATAGCTGCCTGCCACAATGTTGTAGCTGCTACAGACCTTAGAATAAAACCAATAGTAATCTTACTGTGATAAAGACAGAGAATTTATTTTTTAAGTCAATATCCATTTTTGCATCTTTTTCTAGATCTAAAAAAACTAAGTTCCATCCCAATATCTCTGAGATTCACAATGACATTGATCAAGCCCATGATTAACAGACCAAGTTGTATAGGTGTGTTGACCCAACTGGTCACCTTAAAATTGGAAGGTTAATTGCCTGCTCAGAATTATCTTACCTTGGTCAGGTCTTCCCTAATTTTACTTCAGGTGCCAGGTGAAGAAGACTAACCTAAATTCTTCCTTTTCTCCTGCCTTTCCTTAGTCTGTTCTCTGGTGAGGAAAAAATGGGGTAAGCAGTAAGGACTACTTACCCTTTTGGGGGGCCGGGGAGTCACACCTGGCAGTGCTCAGAGGTTACTTCTGGCTCTGTGCTCAAAAATCACTTCTGGTAGGCTCGGGGGGATATATAGTATGCCGAGAATTGAACCACCATCTGTCCTGGGTCTGCTGTGTGCAAAGCAACTTCCTACCACTATGCTATCTCTCCGGACCCCTTTTTTCTCCTTTGTTTGTTTGCTTCTCTTTCTTTTTTTTCATTTATTCATTCTTTCTGTCTTTCTTTCCCTTTTATATTCTGTACTTATGTGAGGAAATGTAGTTATCAGTGATCAGATATGAGAACCTATTATTAAGTAATCATTGGTATTATCCAGTTGTGTCTTAAATATAATGACATATGACCTTAATAAAAGAGAGAAAGATTAATATGTCACAGGTGGCAGAGGAGAAAGAACTATTCCTTTAAAAACAGGGATTAAATAATATGCATACAAATCATAGAGAAGAGCAGATTCCCAAAGAAAGAAGAGGACTTGAAATTGTCCATAGTGTTTTGGAAAGACTAGAAATCACTACCATTAGATTATGAAACAGTGAAAACTCTTTTAGGTCTCAGGAATCATAAAAGGATAAATATCATTCTTTTAGACAATCTTTTTTTTTCTCACAATTTGCGTCTACAGAAAATAGCAAGCTAACCCATCACACAAATGTCATACAACATATTAATAAAAATTCAGTCTTCAGAAAATGAATAATTAAAACAGCTTTTCTTGTCTTTAAAAGTGAAAGTTAAATGTCTTACAATTATTTGGTTAAAAAATAAAATAGCCCTTCAGGGCTGAAGAAATATTACTAAATGTAAGGACTTGCCATGCTCTGCAGCTTTTTTTCATACATTGATCAAACCTAGGTTTGATCTTGAAGACACCCCATGTAGTTCCCTGATACTATTAACATTGATCCCTGAGCACAGACACATGTAAAACTAAGTGAAAATAAAATACACAAACTAGTACAGCAGGTAGAGCACTTGCTTTACCAAACTAAATAATTGTATCCTATATGGTCCTCTGAGTTCCACCATAAGTGATTCTTGAGCACAAAGCCAAGAATAAGCCCTAAGCAAGCACTGCCAGCTATGATTCAGAAAAAATAAATATGGTAAAAATATCAAGAGTAATTAGTATCTAAAATACATTTAAAATACACAGTTAATGTCATATGAAATAGATATTTGAAACCATAAGGAAAATTATTTACATAAACTTTCAAAAGATCCATTTCTGAATCTTTAGAAATATCTAAAGGAAACAGCTGAAATTCAAGATTTTTCTTTAAGAAAAAGCTAAATTCACACAGAGAGGAAATTTTAGAGAAGTCACAGTACTCTTGAAATAAAAACAACTGAAACAAAGAAGAAATATAAAGACCATGTATCAGATAGTAATTGAAGTGTAATATGCAGGAAGAAAAAAATATCAGGAATAATCCTAAGGATAAGACATTCAGACACATAGGTTTTACACTTGGGATTTCTTTTTCTTGAGTAAACTTTTGGGTCAGAAAAGATAACTGTGTGTAAAACTCAGTTTTAAATGAATTTCATTACAAAGAAGAGAGAGATCAGTTTCATCAGGGAAAACTTAGTTAATTACTCTGGGTTAGGGATGAGAAACTCTAATAGTAAAACTCACAACTATTATATAGTTTTGCTCCAAATCATCTAAGCATATGTTCTTATTAATATTTTCCTGGATTACTAAAATTCTTAGGCATATTAAAAACTAAAAACATGGGGCCGGAGTAAGGAATAAGCATCTGCCTTACCCTTGCCGTGCTCTCCTAGAACGGATCTGTTCGATGCCCCTGCATTCCATACGGTCCCCCAAGCCAAAGTGATTTCTGAGTGCTTAGCCAGGAGTAACTCCTGAGCATCACCAGTTGTGGTCCAAAAATAAAACAAAAAACAAACTAAAAATATAATAATATTCAGAATAAATATTATCTTATGCCACAATTTTCCAATTGCACATTCTTCTAATATAAAAAAATAAATGTTGTGATACTAGATTTATATTTTTGCTTATTCCCTAATGTAGACATATAAAGAAATATGAGTAAAATATCATTAAATATGTGTATACATATATATGTGTAAATATTATTTGTTCATGTCCTTTCATATATTAATTTGTGTATGTTTATATTTACACATATTATGTATGAGTGTTTATCATATTGTAAAATTCTGAGGGTTTGACAATATTGATCCCTGCTAATAATAAATAAATGCATTACCTTTAGCTCCCTTATATTAGATTTTAAAATAGTTTTATAATTTTTATTTAAATTAATTTATTTAAAAAGCATGCATATAAGGTTGTTCATAATACAGTTGATGTTTATACACTGATCTGGTCATAGGCACCTGGTATGCTTCCAAAATAAGCCTATTGAGAATAGACCTGTGATAAGCATAGTAATGCAGAAGGATTTCTATATTGTGTTTTTGAATTCTAGGATATATTCCTAAAAGTGGCATTGTGGGGTATGATACAAACTCAATTTATATTTTTTGAGGAATATTTATAATGTTTTCCAAAAGTCTGGAACAGTCAACATTCCCAACAACAGTAAATGAGATCTTTCCTCCCCAATCCATGTCAGCACTGATTATTTTCATTGTGATGGTTACCCAGCCTTTCTGTTATACTATGGTATTTAATTTTTGTTTTGTTTGCATCTACCTGATAATTAATGATGTGCAGTATTTTTCATCTGTCTTTTAGATATTTTTTATTTCCTCTTTGAGGAAATATCTATTTATTTAATCTTCTCCTTTTTGGATGAAGTAGGTATTTTTTCTTGCAAATCTCTAAAAATAATTTGTATATCTTGGGTTTGGAGAAATATCATCATTAAAATAGCAATAATTCTCAAAACATTGTACAGGTTTAATGCAATCCCTAGAAATATATCATATTTTCAAAGAGAATCAAATATTAAAATTAATTTGGAATAATATACAGTCAGAAATAGCTAATGCAATACTTGGGTTGTTGAAGAGGTTTTCCTTGCTCCCTTTCATATTTCTTGCTCCTTTATAAAATATTAATTGTTCATATACCTGAGGGTCAGTTTCAGGATATTAAAGTCTATTCTATTGATAATAGTGTTGGATAAACTGGTCAAGTACATGCAAAAAAGTGAACTCAGACTTCTTTTTAAAGTCATGCACAAAAGTCAAATAAAAATGCATTATAGACTTTGGTATCAGACCAGAAAATATAAGGTCCATAAAGAAAAATGTAGGCTGAGCACTCCATGTTGTTGAAGTTAAAGGAATCTTCACTGAGGAAACACCATTGGTCAAACAAATGGAAGTAAAAATAAACAAATTGGGACTACATTAAGTTGTAAGTTTCTGCATCAAAAAGGAAATTACTAAAATAATCCTCATGAAATGGCAGAATTTATGCACTCCTCTCATATAGTTTATTTACTATACAAAATTTGTACGTATAAAGAATACATTGTGCTACATTTTATAAAGAGAAGTTGCAGGAGTCCTCAAAAATTTGTGAAGCTACAGGCAGGAGTGATAAATACAGTGATTAAGCACTGCCTTTTTATATGATTTATCCATGTTAGATGCCTTAATACACACAATCCATTAGCGTTGCCAGGAGTAATCTCTGAGTGGAGAGCAAGGAACAAGCCCTGAATATTTCAATGTGTGGTTCACAGAAGCATACCTGTCAAAAGTTCACCCCTCAAATTCGTAAAGTCATGTTAAAAGAAAATAATGTATGAATTGAGCAAGTAAGGAAACCCAAATTATGAATAAAATAGGAAACCTTAAGTTCATCCTAGAAAATTCATATATTCATGTTGAAAATTTATAATTATGTACAAATGTATGGATATGTTTAGAGTAAGAACTTTAAATACTATACATTTCACAAATTTTATAAAATAATATAAAACATAAAAGAAGAGCTTCCTAGTCAACAGTCCTAAAGAAAAGAGCAATATAAAGGTAAACAAAATTTGAATATATTATTTGGAGCATTTCTGCCAAATTTGGGGGGGATTTTTTAAAAATTTATTTAAAGAAAATGCATCACATAGTTGACATAACTGATCATAATACATATGTTTTAGGAAGACCAAAGCAACATGACTTAAAAAATAGAAAAATGAAAGAAAAACTGTAAAACTATCATTTGTTATGTGTGGGGGCACTACTTTCACACAGCTTGAGAATAGACACTGGTGGGAAAAAAAGTTGCTGGCAACTCCCTCAAGCCAGGGTGGGGTTGGGGAAAGCCTGAGGACCCCTTTAAAATCCTCCCAGGCACCCACCTCACAGGTCTTTTGGGTAGGCGCCCAGGCATAGCCCTGGAGTCCAGGAGGAAGGAAAGGGAAGGCAGTGGGGGGCAGCCTGAGCCCCACAGCTCCCCTAAGCTTGGTAGAAAGGCCTTCAGCATGGAGCCTTGCCATTTCCCATGCTGGCAAAAGCTTCCCTATTTCTGCCCAATTTTAAAACTAACATAATCATACAATATGTAGCAGAAAATGAAAGGACATACCATAAAATTTGTGCAATAGAGAGATGAAGAAGTTGGAAAATTATTAACAAAATGAGTGAAAGCAGGCATAAGGAAACAACAAAACTTAGTGCAAACGTAATGATCTAGAAAACTCCCAAACGACCCAAAAGATCAATAAAAGCAAGATTTGTTTCTTTGAAAAAATAAACAAGATCAATAAAATATTTTTATTTATTATTATTAGAGTTTTCTAACCAAAATAAATCAAATGAGAAATAAAAGCAGGAACATCACAACACATATTTAAAAATTTAATGGATAATAAGAGATATCTTTCTGAATCTTCGTGCCATGTAATGAGAAAACCTACTAAAAATGGATAAATTTGTGGATTGCTTTCATCTTCAAAGTTGAATCCAGGTAATTTGGAACACCTGAATTGATCTATCAATATGTATAAAATAGAAATGGTAAACAATATTTGTCCCCAAAATTAAAGTCCATTCCTAGATTAATTTGTTATTGAAATCTCTCAAACTTCCAAGTCTATAAAACTGCCATTTTTTCAATATTTTTCAGGACATTGAAGAAACAGAAATACTTTAAAACAACTATGAAGTAACATTACTCTTTTAAGAAAATCAGAGAAAGACATTACAAAAAAGAAAATTATAGGTTGATATCCTTTACATGCACAGATAGAAAGATATGCAACAAGGCACTAGCAAATAGAATACAATAATTTATCAAAAAGAAAACACCTCATGATAAGTTATGGTTTAATCCTGAGCAAAATGAATAATTTATCATAAGCAAGTAAATCAACTTAATTCAGTATATTAATTAAAATAAAAATTATAAACTCATATCAAATTCATAGAAAGCATTTAACAAGATCTCGCACCCATTCATGGTAAAAAAAACTCAACCAAATGATAATTAAATTAAACTTTCCTCAGTATAGTCAAAGCTATTTACTATAAGTCTACAGCAAATATTATTCTCAATTGGGAATAATAAAAGCTTTTCCTCTAAAATCTGGCACAAGACAAATTTGTCCATTCATACCATTTTTTTTTTTTTTGGTGGGCCACACTCAGTGATGCCCAGGGTTTACTCCTGGCTATGTGCTGAGAAATTGCCCCTGGCTTGGGGGACCATATGGGACACTGGGGGATCCAACCGTGGTCCTAGGTTAGCGCATGCAAGGCAAACACCCTACCACCTCGCCACTGCTCTGGCCCCTATCTCTTGCCATTTTTATTCAATGTATTACTGGAAGTCATTGCCATAACGAAAGGAAAGATAGATATCAAGAAAATCCAGAGAAGAAAGGAAGAAGGCAAGCTTTTACCCTTTGCAGATGACATGATACTATATTTAGAAAATAATAAAAAAAAACTACAAAAAAATTCTAAAAACAATAGATTTTTAATAGCAAAGTGCCAGGGTAAAAAATAATATGCAAGCTTTCATGACATTTTTATATGTAAATAGCAAAATAAGCATTAAAATGACCCTCACAATTTAGCCTCAGAATATCAAGTACTTTGGAATATCTGAACTAAATAGGTAATTTAGAGCTATACAAAATTAACTCCATAATATGTTTCAATACATGAAAGAGAGTATAAAGAAACAAAAATTCATCCTCTTTTTATGGAGTCAGAGTATAAATAGCACTAAAATGGCAATATATTTCAAATGCAGTACCTACAAGAATATATGTGACACTTTTGAAAGGAACAGGTCAAACACTCCCAAAATTCATATTTTACAATAAACCTCCATGAATAATTAAGGCAATTCTTAGATAAAAGAGAAGGTGCCTCTACTTTTCCCAATTTCAAATGGTACTATAAGTGGTCATAATTAAAATAGCTTGTTATTAGAATAAAGACCCTCACATTAATGAAATATATTTGAATATTTTGAGACAGACCCTCAGTTTTATGTTCAATTTTTTAAATAAAGAAGCAAGAAATATTAAATAGAGCAAGATTTCCCAATACTTCTTCAACAAATGGTGTTTGGAAAACTGCTCAAATACATGCATAAATGAGAAGCAAATGATAATATATTAAAGAAACTTCTGGACCAGGAAATGGTGACCAGTATACAAAGACTGTCCACAGAGTGGGAGAGATTATTCTCCCAAGAGCCATCTAATAAGAGGTAAATATCTAAGATATATAAGGAACTGGTACAACTTAACAAAAAATTACATCTATGCCCATAAAAAGGGAAGAAGAGATTAACAGAAACTTCTTCACAGAAAGAATACAGATGGCCAAAGAGCATATAAAAATGTTCCACATCATTAATCGTCAGCGAGATGCAAATGAAAACAACAATAAGGTATCATCTCATGCCATAGAGACAAGGCACACATTGAGAATAAGAACAATTGGTGACATAGATTTGGGGAGAAAAGGACTGTTTCTTTTCCACTGGGAATGTAGTCTACTTCAGCCTTACTTAAAAGCAATATGGGTTTTCCTCATAAAATTAAAAATTGAACCCCATATGACTCAGCAATTTGATACTTTGTTTAGAATATACGTAAGGGCACATAAAACACAATGCAGTAGAGTTGACTAATACTATGTTTATTGGAGTACTGTTCAAATAGCCAGAATCCTTTATATATAATACCTTTGTTTAAGCACCATGATTACAAACATGTTTGTAGTTGCGTTTCAATTATTAAAAAAAGATGACACCCCCTTCACTAGTGCAGCATTCCCACCATGAATGCCCCCCTCTCCCTCTTCCCTCACCTCCTGCCTGTATTCGAAAAAGGCATTCGATCTCTTTCACTATCATTGTCATGATAATTGTTAGTGTAATTATTTCTCTAACTTCACTCACCACTCTTTGTGGTAAACTTTTGGGTATTATTACAATGTCTTTTATTTTTTATAAATCCCATAGATGAGTGAGACAATTCCATGTCTTTCTCTCTCCTTCTGTCTTATTTCACGCAGCATAATAGTTTCCATGTTCTTCTATGTATAAGAAAATTTCATGACTTCATTTTCCCTAATGGCTGCATAGCATTCCATTGCATACTTGTATTACAGTTTCTTTAGCCATTCATCTGTTGTCAAGCATCTGGGTTGTTGCCAGATTCTGGCTATTGTAAATAGTGCTGCAATGAATATAGGTGTACAAAAGGTATTGTTGTATTGATATTTTGTGTTTCTAGGGTATATATCTAGGGTTGGTATAGCTGGTTTATATGGGAGCTCAATGTTCAGATTTGATTGATGAACATCCATATTGTTTTCCAGAAATGCTGAACTAGACATATTTCCACTAGCAGTGAATGACAATTCCTTTTTCCTCACATCTCTTCCAGCAACTGATTGTGATTTGTGCCAGTCTCTGTGGCTTGTGCAGAAGCTTCTCAGCTTACTATAGTCCCATCTGTTTATTTCTGATCCCACTTGTTTGGACAGAGCTGATTCCTCCTTGAAGATGCTTTTGGTCTCAAGGTCATGGAGCATTTTACCTAAGTGTTCTTCCATATACCTTATGGTTCCAGGTCTGATATCAAGATCTATAATCCATTTGTATTTGACCTTTGTGCATGATGTTAGATGGAGGTCTGAGTTCACTTTTCTGCATGTGGCTGACCAGTTATCCCAACATTACTTGCTGAAGAGGCTTTTCTTCTTCCATTTTGCATTTCTTGCCCCTTTATCAAAGATTAATTGATTGCATGTCTGGAGAACATTCTCTGAATACTGAAGTCTATTCCATTGATCTGAAGATTTGTCTTTATTCCAATGTCATGCTCTTTTAATGATAATAGCTTTGTAATACAATTTTACATTGGGGGAAATGATGTTTCCCATGAGTAAAAGTGATGCTTTTACTGAGGGTTGCTCTAGCTATTTCTGGTTGTTTATTGTTCCAAATGAATTTTAGAAGCGTTTGATATTACCTCTTTAAAGAATGTCATGGGTATCCTTAGAGGCATTGCATTACATCTGTACAATGCTTTGGGTAGTATTGCCATTTTAATTATTTTCGTTTTCCCAATTCATGAACAGGGTATGTGTCTCCATTTCCTTGTGCCCTCTATATTTCTTTTCTTTTTCTTTTTCTTTTCTTTTCTTTCTTTCTTCTTTCTTCCTTTCTTCCTTTCTTCCTTCCTTTCTTCCTTCCTTCCTTTCTTTGCCTTTCTTTCTTCTTTCTTTCTTTCTTCTTTCTCTTTCTTTCTTTCTTTCTTTCTTTCCTTCTTTCCTTCCTTCTTTCTTTCTTTCTTTCTTTCTTTCTTTCTTTCTTTCTTTCTTTCTTTCTTTCTTTCTTTCTTTCTTTCTTTCTTTCTTTCTTTCTTTCTTTCTTCCTTCCTTCCTTCCTTCCTTCCTTCCTTCCTTTCTTTCTTTCTTTCTTTCTTTTCTTTCTTTCTTTCTTTTTTCTTTCTTTCTTTCTTTCTTCTTCTTTCTTTCTTTCTTTCTTTCTTTCTTTCTTTCTTTCTTTTCTTTCTTTTTCTTTTTTTTTCTTCTTCTTTCTTTCTTCCTTCCTTCTTCCTTCCTTCTTCTTTCTTTCTTTCTTTCTTTCTTTCTTTCTTTCTTTCTTTCTTTTTTTCTTTCTTTCTTTCTTTTCTTTCTTTCTTTCTTTCTTCTTTCTTTCTTTCCTTTCTTCCTTTCTTCTTCTTTCTTTCTTTCTTCTTTTCTCCTTTCTCTTCTTCTCTTCTTTCTTTCTTTTCTTTCTTTCTTTCTTTTTCTTTCTTTTCTTCTTTCTTTCTTTCTTCTTTCCTTCTTCTTCCTTTCCTTCTTTTTTTCTTCTTCTTTTTCTTTCCTTTCTTTCTTTCTCTTTCTTTCTTTCTTTCTTTCTTCTTTCTTTCTTTCTTCCTTCCTTCCTTCCTTCCTTCTTTTTCCTTCTCTTCCTTTCTTTTCTTTCTTTCTTTCTTTTTCTTTCTTCTTTCTTTCTTTTTCTTCTTTCTTTCTTTCTTTCTTTCTTCTTCTTCTTTCTTTTTTTTTCTTTCCTTCCTCCTCCTTCCTCCTTCTTTCCTTTCTTCCTTTCCTTCTTTCTTCTTCTTTTCTTTCTTTCTTTCTTTCTTTCTTTCTTCTTTCTTTCTTTCTTTCTTTCCTCCTTCCTTCCTTCCTTCCTTCCTTTCTTCCTTCCTTTCTTTCTTTCTTTCTTTCTTTCTCTCTCTCTCTTTCTTTCTTTCTTTCTTCCTTCCTTCCGTCCTTCCTTCTTCTTCTTCTTCCTTCCTTCTTCCTTCCTTCCTCCTTCCTTCCTTTCTTTCTTTCTTTCTTTTTTCTTTCTTTCTTTCTTTCTTTCTTTCTTTCTTTCTTTTCTTTCTTTCTTTCTTTCTTTCTTTCTTTCTTTTCTTTCTTTCTTCTTCCTTCCTCCCTTCATTCCTTCCTTCCTTTCTTTCTTTCTTTCTTTCTTTCTTTCTTTCTTTTTCTTTCTTTCTTTCTTTCTTTCTTTCTTTCTTTCTTTCTTCTTCCTTCCGTCCTTCCTTCCTTTCTTCCTTTCTTCCTTCTCTTTCCTTTCTTTCTTTCTTTCTTCTTTTTCTTCTTTCTTTTTTCTTTCTTTCTTTCTTCTTTCTTTCTTCTTTCTCTCTCTTTCTTTCTTCTTCCTTTCTTCCTTCCTTCCGTCTTCCTTCCTTTCTTCCTTTCTTCTCTTTCTTCTTTCTTTCTTTCTTTCTTTCTTTCTTTCTTTCTTTCTTTTCTTCTCTTTCTTTCTTTCTTCTTTCTTTCTTTCTTTCTTCTTTCTTTCTTTCTTTCTTTCTTTCTTCTTTCTTTCTTTCTTTCTTTCTTTCTCTCTTTCTTTCTTTTTTTCTTTCCTTTTCTTTTCTTTCTTTTTTCTTTTTTTGGTGTTTGGGCCACACTCGGTTTATTTGCTCAGAAATCGCTCCTTGCTTGGGGGACCATAGGGGATGCCAGTGGATTGAACTGCGGTCTTTCCTAGGCTAGTGTGAGCAAGGCAGATGACTTACCACTTGCACAACCACTCTGGACCCATATTGTTTGATAGTTTCCATTGTATTGGCCTTTCACCTCAATAGTCAAGTTGACTCCAAGGTGTTTGAGTTTGTGTGACTCTAATGTGAATTGGATTGCTTTTAATTTTCATTTATTCTTTATCATTATTTTTGTATAAGATGGCCATTAATTTTTGCTTGTTAATTTTATTGCCTGCCACATAGCTCTATGATTCTATAATTCCTAGAAGCTTTTTGGTAGAGTCTTTAGAATTTTTACATATAGTAGTTATCTCACCTGCAAATGATAAGATCTTAACTTATTTCTTTTCTATCTGGATGTTCTTGATATCTTTTACTTGACTTTATTTCATTGAGTTTTGACACTATATCCCACCACTGCCTCTGACCTTGAGGGTTTTTTGTGACAGATCAGATAAATCTTTGGGATGTTCCTTTTAATGTAATTTTCCTTTTTGATCTTGCTTCTCTTAGTAATCTCTGTCTAGCTGTGAGTTTCATCATTGTGACTAGGATGTGTCTTGGGGTTCTTTTATTCAGATCTCTTTTAACTCTTTGGACACGTAGGATTTGGTTGCATGCACTCTAACTCTGGAGATTCTCTGCAATTACATCTTGACTTTTGATATTTCCTGGGGATTTTCTTTCTTGGTCTGAGACTCCAGTGGTTCTTATGTAGTTTCTGCTGAGTTTATCAAAGACTTCTATTTTCATCTGTTCACATTCTTTTGAAGATTTTTTGCACTGTTTGATAAATTTTTTAAGGCTCTTTTCATTTTTTGTTTTTGTTGTTGTTGTTGCTGTATGGAGTTGTTATGCACCTCATCTTCCAATCTCACTGCTTTGGTCCTTCGCAGCTGTTACTCTGTTGGAAAGACTTTCCAGTGAGTTTTTCATTTCATCTACATGTTTCTCAGTTCTGTTATTTCAGTTTGGGTTTTTCTGATTTTTATTCTCATATCCTCTTGATTCTTATTTGTGGTATGTTCAGCTTGGTCTATGCTTTCTTTCAGTTCTGTATGTTATGCTAGGATTCTTGACTATGTATATATATCATGGGCAAAGCAAAGTGGCTGGGCTCTTTAGGCTCCACTCTTCTTGGTCTGTGTCAGCTCACCTTTGATCATGTTGCTTCTGCAGATGCTTCTGGGTGGATGATCCCAAAAGCCACAGCCAATAGTCAGGCATCAGCCTTTTACAATGGCATTTGGCAGCAATCAGTCTCCATACTCTTGGGTTGTTTCAGTTAACCTCTGATCATGTAGCTTCCACAGATGCTTCTTGGTGGGATTGGTTCCAAGAGCCACAGCTGATGGTCAGGAAGCAGCTTCTTGTGTTCAGAGGCAACCAGCTCAGTCTTGAACTACTTAATAACTTTGTCTATCAGTGATTCAATTAAAAAAATGTAAAAATGTACAAAATAATTTCTGATAATTTTCTTGAAATTTAAGGGAAGATTAGAATATTTTTAAAATCAAATGCCAAAATTTTATGAAAATTAATTGAAGGTAGTACCTAACAATGGTAATATTTAGTTTGTTTAAGAGAATTTATGGAGCATTTTTGAAATAAGATTAGAGTTAAAAAAAGATTAGAGTTAAATAATAATTGTCATGTTCTTATTATAATGGTGGTTGCATTGGATTTATGTGCTAAATATTTTGATTAATTATTATATGCTAGTAATTACATAATGAGGAACAGATAAAACACCAAATGCTTCAGAAACAATGGATATTTAAATTTTTTAATATTATCTAAATATTAAATTATAAGGAAGCACTTATACATTCTATTGTTTCTAATTTGAGATGTGGTCTCAATCAAATTAATAGAATTCTGAGATGTTGTCTAGTAGTAAAAGCAGAGATTAGTATTTATTACTTTTTCCTAGTAGATTTTGTCATAATGTCTCAGCACAGTGGGATATGTGAAGTTTTTATTGTCATTAAAATTTTGTAACAGCAACAATAGTTCTCTTTGGGGAGAAAGTCACTTCAGTTTTGTAGTTGAAGCTATTAATAGTGGTTGCAATATCCTCCTTTGTTCTTTTTTAAAATGACTTAATTGTTATGTCTGGAACCAGCCTCCAGAGAAAATTTCTTTTTCTTTTCTCTTTTATATCAATTAATCCCTTGTGTCTTTTATGAACAAAATGATAAAGCAGTGACTTTGTTAGTGTAAAATTGCAAGAAATAATTATTTGTTAGAAGACTAAGGTTTCTATAACTTCTGGAATAAGTAAAAATATTTTCCATAAAAGAATGACAATTTTATGGAGATAATTTTATAATATAATAGAAATTTTTTCTCTGACATGGTAGTGGATTGTGACTAAAATAATTATAATAGTTAGATTCTATGATTATACTATGAGTGAATATAAAACATATTATCATATATATTTTTACAAATTGTATGTTATTTAGATTAATCAGAGAAACAAAGAGCAGGATTAAAGTCTCAGTGAAAATGATTTTATATCTTATAGTACTAAAGCTAGGTTAATGCTCATTTATTTTTGAACATTCATACTATTTTTATGGGAGAAAATAACAATATATGCTGTATGGTAAGTCTCATAATGTGCAAATGAATATCTAGATTATATGTGAAAGCAATTATACAAGTACAAGTCAATTATTATTCATTGACTTTGTAATGCTTATATTTTTTATTTTTATGTAGATGAAATATTTGACACTACCTGATTTACTATAAGAAGATCAAATATTGAAGCTACAGAAAAACAAATGAAATAAAAACATGAAATAAAAAACAATGGAGAAGTATCAATATGAAATAAATGAATGGTATATATGCTATTATACTTAAATTATAGATACATATATAAATGATTATTGCATCCACTTAATATGTTTAAAATGTATTCTCTATAACAAAAATTTATTATAACATAAATTTAATAGTGCTACAGTATTCAATATGTAATAAGAACATCCACTTAACATGTTTAAAATGTATTCTATGTAACAAAAATTTATTATAACATAAATTTAATAGTGCTACACTATTCAATATGTAATAAGAACTTTCAATAATTTATGCGATATTTGTTAAGAAAGAGAAAAATGCATTTTAATAGTTTTTATAAATTTTACAAAAGTTAACTTCTTTGGGATTATGAGCTGAAATTTAAATTATCTTTTTATATAGGGAGAAGTAACTCAGTGTTGCAAGAATATTTGTGGTATAAAAAAGCTATTAAAGAATATATAGGTTGGTCTATATATTATTTTTGGTTTGTTTTGGATATTTAGGTCAGTGCTTAGACATATTTACAATTGTATTTTTATACATTCATTACTTTAAAAATTATCTGTTATTTTTTATTTATGGAGTTTTTCTCTTCATCTAATAGATCTGAAATCTGAAATGAATAACCAGTCAAGAGAGATAGAGTTCATTCTTTTAGGACTGACTGATGACCCACATTTGCAAATTGTGATCTTTATATTTCTCTTTCTAAACTATATGCTGAGTGTCCTAGGAAACTTAACCATCATCCTCCTTACCTTGCTGGATCCTCGCCTCAAAACTCCTATGTACTTCTTTCTTAGAAACTTCTCCTTCTTGGAAGTTTCTTTGACAACAATATGTATTCCCAGATTTCTTATAACCATTGTGACGAAAAACAAAATCATTTCCTATAATGGTTGTGCATCTCAGTTATTCTTTTTTCTCTTGTTAGGAGTAACAGAATTTTACCTACTGGCTGCTATGTCTTTTGACCGTTATGTAGCCATCTGCAAACCTTTGCATTACTCCATCATTATGAGCAACAAAGTATGCTACCAACTTGTGCTAAGTTCATGGACAGCTGGATTTCTGATTACCTTTCCACCATTGGTCATGGGATTGAAACTTGAATTCTGTGCCTCCAAAGTAATTGATCATTTTATATGTGACACTTCTCCTATTTTACAGATTTCATGCACAGACACACATTTACTAGAGTTAATTTCTTTTGTCTCAGCTGTCATAACACTTGTAGTTACATTACTGTTGGTAATCCTTTCCTATACACACATTATTAGGACCATTCTAAAAATGCCCTCTGCTCAAAATAGAAAAAAGGCTTTTTCCACTTGTTCTTCACATATGATTGTCGTCTCCCTTACTTATGGCAGCTGTATATTTATCTACATGAAGCCATCAGCAAAAGAAAGAGTAACTATATCTAAAGGTGTAGCTGTTATCTACACTTCAGTTGCCCCTTTATTAAATCCTTTTATTTATACTCTAAGAAACCAGCAAGTTAAACAAGCCTTCAAGAATATACTCTGTAAGATTTTCTCTTTTTTCAAAAAATAAGGACAAATATTTTAAATTTTGGAAAAATATACTTTTACTTGTTTTTAATGTTACATAGTCTGTCCTTCTTGTGATATTTTAAGCAAAATTTTCAACATAATGTCCTCTTCTATTACTCACCTTAACTGCTACACTAAGATTCATTTTTTTGCATCATTAAAATAATATTAAGTTTAATTTACACTACAAAGATAGCACTGCCCTCCAAAGAAAATATTTTAGTTACTAATAATAATAGAATATTTTTCAGATATTAGTGTAAAACATACATTATTGTTGTGTTTTTAGGTGCTATAGGTCATATTTTTACTATAGTATCAAACCTGATAATTTAGAAGCACACTTTTGAACCAATCAGTCAAGGTTTAAATTAAGATATACATGTGTGGGGCCGGGAAGGTGGCGCTAGAAAGGTGGCGCTAGAGATAAGGTGTCTGCCTTGTAAGTGCTAGCCAAGGAACGGACCGTGGTTCGATCCCCCAGCGTCCCATATGGTCCCCCCAAGCCAGGGGCAATTTCTGAGCACTTAGCCAGGAGTAACCCCTGACCATCAAACGGGTGTGGCCCAAAAACCAAAAAAAAAAAAAAAAAAAGATATACATGTGAGCCTGATTATGTTCTTCAAATTGTTTGCTAAGAGTCTCCAGTTAAAATAAATGTCATAATATTATATTTTATAAACTTATTTTGAGGATACTATTAGGTAAAAAAAAAAGTGATTCTAAATTTGC
Source organism: Suncus etruscus (assembly GCF_024139225.1). Lineage (NCBI taxonomy): Eukaryota > Metazoa > Chordata > Mammalia > Eulipotyphla > Soricidae > Suncus > Suncus etruscus. Next base: position 82,279,662 of record NC_064858.1, read on the forward strand.
ATTTGGTTAGGTAAAATTCTCAGTTGATGTTGATTTATCTTGGAGGTAAGGAACAGATAACATGTTAGCTTTGGCAAGATAGTGTTCAAGAAGCAAGAATTTGTAAATATTACTACCTTGGGACATTATATTGAAGGTCTAAAGATTCAAAATTTGAGGGTGAATACGGATTAAAAACTTTATTGGTTTATTTAAATGCAAAGTTCATATTTTCATCCTTAAATATACTCATCTGGATTAGAGTACAAAACATAGTTGTAGATGATTCTGTGACAGAATTTTTCAACTAAGTTATTAATTATGATCAATGTTACCTTTCTAAGGATTGTTGGTTAGTTCTACTTTTGATGAGTTTTAAAAATTGGAAAAGAAGGGAAAAAATCTGAGGGCCTCATTTTAAAATAAACGAGTAATTTGAGAGTTAATTGTAGCACTTTTGAATCACAAATCCTGAAAGAAAGCTTCCTGAGAATAAACTAGAATTACTCATTTTCTGGCCAGTGTGGATGAATGAAAGGTAGTTGAGAAAAGAAACTTAGTCTTCTTAGTACATGCCCTGCTTCTCTACATACATAGATATTTAAATCCCTTCAAGAAGTGTTTTTTTAATGCTATCATTCTTTTATAAAATGTTACCTAAAAGAAATTCCAAAATACTTAGTATTCTATATTGAATAATGTTATAATAGACATATAAGTAAAAAATGATTAAGTTACTTGCAGATGTTACTGTTATCCATGAAACATGAATAGATATAAATGAGGTTCAGAATTTTTTTCTGTTTAATATTCATATTTTAAGTCAATATAACTTTTCTTTAATTTTTTTTGAGTTTCAGTCATATAATGTTCCAACACTCTTCACTATCTTTTCTGGACTCTCCTCAACTCAACCTACCCTCACCAGCCTGCCACAATGACAGGCACATTTTCCTCTCTCTCTTTTTAATCTCCTTTTTCTTAAGACACTGTGGTTTTCAATACTATTAAAGAAGGGATATCATCTATACAATTTTACCTCCTTTTAGTGTCCTTTCAGCATCTATTTTGTTCAGGGTGACAATTCCCAGCTTTTATTGTCTTAATGGTCCCTCATCTGTTCTAATTGCAAACTTCTTCCCTACCTTTGTGGTAAGCATCCAACCCTACACAAATGCTCCTGGCCTTTTTTTCTATTGTTTTGGAAATTATGTAAATAGTATGCTTTTTGTATATCCTGCATATGAATGTGATAATTATTTATCTGTCTCTTTTTCTGACTTCACTCAGGATAACACTCTCCATATTTAAGTAAATTCTGTGACTTAATTTTTTCTAATGGCTGTTTAGTATTCCACAGTGTACCATAGTTTCCTTATCTACTAATCTATTCTCAGTCATTTGGGCTGTTTCCTGATATTGTCTATTTTGAATAGTGCTGCAATGAACATAGTAGCACAAATGCCTTTTCTGCATTATGCTTTGGACACCTAGGGAATATTCTCAGTAGTTATTAGCATTTGCTTTACTTGGGCAGATAGAATAATAAATTTATGCCATTATATTTAAAAACCCAACATTTTTTATATCTGTAATTCTTTGCTTCTTAATATGTAAAATACAATTATATATTTAAAGCTATCTGGCACATTAGATACATGATTTGTAAATTTTTATAGCTTTTTTGTTTTCACTATTTTGAATGTACTTTGATCAAAAATTATTTAAGTTTGATGAAATCTAATTTATGTGTTCTTTTGAGATTTTTGCATTTGTGTAACCTTTACAAAATATTGCTGATTCTAAAATTCAAAAGATTTATATGTATAATTTCTTCAATATCATAATTTCAAAATCATAATACTTACATATATCTTTGATTTTATTGGTATTGACTTCTGATATGGGAAGGAATTGGAGAAATATTCCTTTTGTATGCACATATTCGCTTATTCCAAATTGATAAAACTATTATTTTGCTATTAAATAATATACCATCCATTTAAAATTTAATTAGAGAACATGAAGGTAACAAGAGTCAGGGATGCATAGCTGGCTTTTTTTCAGGCCTCCCTGGATTTTGTCAGAACCTGAATTTGACCCTAAGTACCATATTAGTCCTAATCACCACCAGATGTAGTGGTCCTGAGGCCCCTTTACATCCTCAGGCTGAGTTTAGATATTCCCAAACACAACACATTGTGCTGTTCTGATGACACCCAGATCCATATGGTTCAAAAATTGAACTATTCAGACTGGTTAGCTTACTTCTAACCAGTTCCCTGTGAGCACAAATTAATTGACTGTCAGAAAGTATACTAAGATATTTGTTGCTAGCTGATTTTATTGTTATTTGTTTTGTTTCTGAAAATTAGGTGCAGTGTTAAAAATAAAAAAAAAATAGAAAGAGAGAAGAAAAGAGAAGAGAGAGAAAAGCAAATTGCCTGTCCCAGAGACAGGTGGGGTGAGTGGATGGGAGGGAAACTGGAGACAGTTGTGAGGGAAAATTGCACTGGTAAAGAGTGGTATATATTCTATGATTGAAATTCAATTATGAACAATTTTGTAACCAAATGCTTAAATAAATTACTTATAAAAATATTAAGCAGCTCTGAATTTACATTGATGTCTAAATTTATGTGGTCCTATTGGGATGACAGTATTAAAAATTTGAAGTTGTCATATGAGTTACGATTTACAAGCTATATGATATTTTGGCATTTGTGGGCATAGTTTCAGCTGCCAGAATTTCTGAGAATATAAAGAGGTGAGGGAATAGAGGCCCTCCCACTCATTCCAACAAAGCACTGGTGGTGTCAGCCCAAATACTGGCATACCATAAGTTTAATTCCATTTGGCATCATTGCAGATATCCATGTAAAGTCATGAAGCTGGGTCATTGGGAGAGTAATGGTTGTGGGTGCAGCTGGCATAGATTTGGTAGACTAGTGACTCTTCTCTCCCTGAGATTGCTAGTATTTATCTGCGAGACCACTATGCCCTTGATTTTTCATAGGGTGGTTTACACCTCTTTTGAGAATAGAATGTGTTTGTGGAGCTGACTGAATGAAATTGTGGGCATGTAAGAGAAGACTGGAGAACGTTGCCTAACTTCACTCTCATGAGTCCATGTGATGCAGCCCAAATAACTAGATACCTGGAGTTTTGGTCCATTTGAAATCGCTGCAGAGATCCATAATTTTCACAAATATTTTTACTGTACTTTTAAAAATATTTTCATTACCACTTACTTATAAACAAGAAACCTAAAACATTATTTTGTACCTTTCAAGGGAGTAGTCTTGGGAATAGGTAAATATTGAGGACAATGGTGGAGAGAAGTTTGCATTGATAGTAGGATTGTTGTTGTACAAGAGTGGCAGAAACAAATGCATTATGAACTTCTATGTAAGACATAGTCTTTAAATAAAGCAATATATAAAACAATAATAAACTTCTATTAGTATTTCTTCATTACAGTTCATAAATCTATTTTAATTGTAACAGTGTTTTGATTACTAGCTTTATGCAATATTTTTTATTTTCAAGCATATTTTTCTTATAGTTGTTTTCCCTTTTCAATCTTTTTTAAGTATTAGTTTTGTACTTCTGCATTAATTTTATTTTTCCTTTTGGGCCACTCACTGTGATGCTCAGAGCTTACTCCTGGTTATGTGCTCAGAAATCACTCCTGGCTCGAAGGACCATATGGAATGCCAGGGGATTGAACGAAGGTCATTCCTACATTGGCCAATTACAAGGCAAACACCCTATCACTGTAATATTGATCCTAGTTCTACATTAATTGTAGGTCTAGTTTTTCAAACAACAGCACACAAATGTTAAAGAATGAGAGAAGTAGAATGTCTGTCCCAAATACAGGCAGGGGTGGGGGAGGAAGGGGGATAATGGTGGTGGGAATGTTGCACTGGTAAAAGGGTGAGTATTCTGTTTATGACTGAAATTCAACTACAAACATTCTTGTAATCATGGTGCTTAAAGATTTATATAAAAAATAAAAATAAGCTATTAAAGTAAAATAATAAAAAGTAAAATGTATTTAAAAATAAAATAAATGAGCTCCTAGATTTTATAAGGATTACATTATTATAATATAAAATGATACAACTCTATATCAGCTTTGGAACTATTACCATCTTAATTACAGTATGAGTCTCATATTGATGGTCATTGTATGTGTATACATTGAGTCTATCTTAAATATTTAAGATAATTTTAAATTTTTTGTATACTTGTTACACTCAGTTAAATTTATTAAAATAACTTTTGCATAAAAATCAAGAAATGCAAGGAAAATTAGTCAATTAAGTTCTGGATACATTTCTCCAAAGGAGAGATGCAAATGAAATCATCTGAAAAAAATCTCATAGTCAGTAGACATAAGGAAATGTAAATCAAAGTCACAATAAAATACCACTTCACAGGCACATATAAAAAAGGGAACTGTGCTTAGAATCACTCAGAATCACTCATAGTCCTGTACACAAATACTCATAGATGTACCATGAATAACTTAAAAAACTCAGATCCCAATTATTTTTAGGTAATAAATGATAAGAAAATTGATATATACATACACTGAACCTTACTCAGTATAAAAAAAGAACAAAATACCAGAACATACTATTCCATGGATGATCCTGAAAATATGAATTAAAAAATACAAGAAGGAAATTTTTCCTAATGTCTTTGATATATATATATATATATATATATATATATATATATATATATATATAAACATATATTTCAGAAGACACTGGGAAAATTATCATATAAGACGACTTTTGAAACAAAAATAGTCAACTGAAAATCGGGGGTCGTCTTATACACTAAGTATATCCTGAAAAATGTTTCAATATGCTGCTAAACGAAAATTGTCTGAATATTGTCAAAAAACAAATTTTCCAATTTGATCCTGCACCAATCACTGTAAGGCTGCTCTGACCACCTCTCTAACTCAGCCAATTCAAGCAGGCTTTTTATGCATGCAAATTAGACAATGTTCTGGACCCGAATCTACACTGTAAAAAGCCTGCTCAGATTGGCCAGAGTCAGAGAGGAAGTCAATTACAGTATAACCTTTGAACCTTTGCTTGTTGTGATTGGCTCACTGTGGTACATACAGTTGCAGCACAGGAATGTTCTGTCTGATACAACAAATATAGGCCTAAACCTATGTTTTAACTGCAAAATTAGGGTCGTCTTATACGCCGGAAAATACGGTATATACATACATACAGACAGACAGACATGTATGTAAATAGTGCAATTTTCCTAAGAAAATATTTCACCACTCCTGCTTCACCACACATCTACTCTTCTCTGTAGAGACAACAATCTGACCAAAATTCAGGGTATGTTGGTAATTGGGATATATTTCCAGGACTTTTGAAGTGACTATAGATACCATCCCCCCCACTTGCTCATACTTTCAGAAGGCCTACCAGCCAAAAAAAAAAAAAAAAAGGCCTATAAAAGCCTCAGTTTCACAAATAGTGATTGGAATTCCTGGATCTTGCAGATGTATTTATGCCTATGCAACAATTCTATATCCATTTTCTAAATAATTCATCCCCATAGAGCACACCAATTTATATGCCAATGTGCATCTGAAATCACCCAAATGTTTAGAAGTAAAAAAGTAAAAAAATGATCGACTAGCAATAAGACCTTACCATATCTTCTGACAATGGCTTAATAACATTGTGAGAAAGAATAATTTTCAAAATTTTTCTCACTGCAGTACTCTTTTTTCTTCCTTTTTACTTTTTTTTTTTAAATAATTTTACTCACACTTACCTGGAAACAAATTTATTATGATCAATTATGTCAACTATGTGATGCATGGTCTTTAAATAAAATAATTTATATTAAAAAGTAAATATCTCATAATATTACCAGAGGAAACAAGGATGTGAATTTATTACAAGTATTATTTTTAGGGTCAGGGTCAGAGGTTAGATGCTTGTCTTAAATGTGACTGATCCAGGTTAACCCCCAACATTTTATATGGTACTCAGGAGTTGTTCCTGAATGCAAAGCCAGGAATAAAAAATGAACACCACCAGGGATGACCTAAAAACAAAACAAAATAAAAAATCATATACAGAAAGAATTATTTACTAGTCTTAAAGTCCCTTTAGTAATAATTTTGCTATAATATAAGTCGGAATGTAATTGTTTATTGACATCAATTCTTTTATTTCATATTGATTATATTTTTAAATAGAGAGCTCTTAGAGAGTTACTGGCATACAATCTTGCATTTATTTTTGTTTAGTAATTTTCAAGACAGGTTTGGTTTTCTCTCTTTTGATACGCACTTCTGTGTTTTGTTAAGCACCCTGCCCAACATTCTCTCTCTCTCTCTCTCTCTCTCTCTCTCTCTCTCTCTCTCTCTCTCTCTCTCTCTCTCTCTCTCTCTCTCTCTCTCTCTCTCTCTTCTCTCTTCTCTCTCTCTCTCTCTCTCTCTCTCTCTCTCTCTCTCTCTCTCTCTCTCTCTCTCTCTCTCTCTCCTTCATTACTTTCTTCCATCTCTACATTTTTCCTTTCACTCTTTCTTTTGAAAATTTATTTTAAACCACAGTGAGATACAGATACAAAGTTGTTCATTACTGAGTTCCCTTATATAGTGTTCAACAATCTTATCTTCACCGGTGTGGGGTGTGGGTATCTCCTTCCCCAACTTCCTGTTTATCCCACCTGAATGATCAGAACCTCCCACACCTGGCAAGTAGAGGAGTCTGCCTGGGGGAAGAGAGGGGATAAGAAGATTTAGAGTCTGCAAAGAGAGACAGTCAGCAAGGAAGCCTGGAGAGCAGTTGAAAAGGAGATAGAAAGCCTGACTAGAGTACGGGTGGGGGCGGGATGGAGAGGAGGGATATTTGGGACATTGGTGGTGGGAATGTTGCACTGGTGATGGGGGGGGGGTGTCCTCTTATATGATTGAAACCTACCACAATCATGTTTGTAACCAAGGTGTTTAAATAAAAAATATTATTAAAAAAATAGAAAAAAGAAAAGGAGACAGAGGCAGAGAGCCAGAGGAGGAGCAAAGAAGTGGCTGCTTGGAAAAGGCTTAGCATAAAAGCCATGTGAGGAAATGTACATGATTGTTAGGACCATAAAATAAAGCTGGATGACTCCTGGAACTTCATCTGACTGCTTTATGAATTTCTGTGTCATCACCCTGCAACCTTCAGACCAAATAGTTCCTAGGAGCTGCAGTAGCTGGGCCAAGCTGAGAAATGTCTCACCATCCCCCTCCCAACATACCTTGATTGTCTGTCTCTATTAAAATAATATGCTAGGGACCTTGCGCACGCTAACCCTGCTACCCATATGGTCCTCCAAGCCAGGAGCAATTTCTGAGGGCATAGCCAGGAATAACCCCTGAATGTCACCAGGTGTGGCCCATAAACAAAAACAAAAATAAAATAAAATATAAAATAATAAAAAAATTTAACATGCCAGTGCACATTACTTGCCACTAATGTTTTCATTTTGTTCCTGTCCCCATTATCTCCCCTTTGCCTGACTTCATGGAATTTTTGTTTTTCCAAAAAAAGACTGGACAAATTTACATTTAACCAGAATAAATGAGAGATCCTTTCTGCCAAATTGCACCAACACTGGTTGATCTTGTTCTTTGTGAAGTGTGCCAGTCTCTGTGATTTGAGATAATATCTCACTCTTGTTTCTATATGCATCTCCCTGATGATTAATAACATAGAGAACTTTTTCTTGTGCCTTTTGACCATTTTTTCGTTCTTCTTTAAGGAAATGTCTGTTGATTTCCACTATTTTGGATAGGGTTAGATTTGTTTTTTTCTTGCTGAGTTCTACCAATGTCTTGTAAATCTTAGCTATTTATCCCTTATCACATGAGTACAGGGTGAATAGTTTCTTCCATTCTGTAGGAAGTCTTTGTATCCTACTCACCATTTTATTTGAGGGGCAGATGGCTTTTCAGTTTCATGTACTCCCATTTGTTTATTTTTTCTTCCACTTGCTTGGTCAGTGCTGTTTCATTTTTGTAGGTGACTAGCTTCAATGTCATCAATTACTTTATACTCTATATTATTCTACGTTATACTCTATATTACATTACATTTTACTCTATATTATAATGCATTATACTCTATATATTTAAGGTTTCAGCTCTGATATTCAGGTATTTAATTAATTTTTATTTGACTTTTGTACTTGGCATTAAAGAGAAATCCAAGTTCACTTTCTACGCATTGCTGGCCAATTTTCCCAACACCATGTGTTAAAGAGGCTTTTCTTGTTCCACTTCATATTTTTTGCCCATTTATCAAAGATTAATTGATCATATATCTGAAGGTCAGTCTCAAGATATTCAAGCCTATTCTATTGATCTAAGCATCTGTCTTTATTCCTGTACATAGCTGTTTTAATGACTGCTGCTTGATAGTATGGTTTAAAGTGGAAGATAGTGATGCTTTCTATCTTCTTTGCCAAAGTATTTCTTTAATTCTTTATGAATATTTATTTTTCATATGAATTTCAAGAGTGTTTGAACAACTTCTTTGAAAGAACGACATGGACATGCTTTTAGGCATTGAATTAAATCTGTGCATTGATGCTCATTCATGAGCACAGAGCTAGAAGTTATTTCATGAACATGCTAAGTATGGCCCCCTCAACTAAATAATGAACTAAAGTTAAAATTTAAAAAAAATCAGAACATTGCTTTGGGGAGTATTGCTATTTTAATTTTAATAATTGTTATTCCTACAAATCATGAGCAGGGAATGGGTTTCTATTTTCACATGTATTATTTCTTGAAATAATATTTTGTAGATTTCTTCATATAGCTCTTTCACATCTTTAGTTAGGTTGATTCAGAGGTACATGAGTTTTTGATGCACAATTGTGAATGAGATTAATATTTTTATTTTATATATTTCTTTCTTTTTTTAATATATTTTTTATTTAAGTAACATGATCGTAGTTGGGTTACAGTCACAAACAGAACACTCCCCTTCACCAGTGTAACATTCCTCCCTTCCCATCCCCTGCCTGTATTTGAGACAGGCATTCTACTACAGTTATTTGTTTTTAAGTTCAGTAAATTTTTTTTTTAAGGATAAGAGTAAAAAAATATAGTAAAGGTGTGACAGTGACAATCACCGTTGTTTGCATAGGTGCAGAAAAATATGGGAAAAATGGAAAAAATCCTTGAAGGATTACAAGAAGGCCTCACTCCAGAAGTAAGACAGCTATGTTATCTTCTTAATTATTTAGTCTGGATTGCTTATGAAAGATTATTTTTGAAGTATTTAGGGTTTACATGTATAGAATTATCCACAAATAGTGAGAGATTGAGTACTTCCCTTTGTACCATGATGACTTTTTTGTATATAGATATTTCTTTTTGCCTAATTGCTATGACAAGTATATCCAGCACTATATTTTCAAGATGCAAGTTTTGTGATTCCACATGCAGTCTATCTTGGAGAATATTTTCTGTACACTGAGAAGAATGTGTATTTGGCTATTTAAGGAGAAAAAGTAATATATATTATAAAAGTAATATATATATAAATTATAAGAATACTTATATATACTAACTCTTTTCTCTTGCATTACTTACCTCAATGCCAATATGTCCTTGTTGATATTTAATCAGGTTGGTATATCAACAAGTGACAAAATAGTGGTGAATTCTTCAACTATTATTGAATTACTATTGATGTCTATATTCAACTTTATTAACATTTTATAAGAATAATTCTGGACCCTCATTGGGTACATATATGTTTAGGAGTGTGATTTCTTCTTGATATACATATCACTTGATTATTAAAAGTGATAACTTATAAGCCTATAACTATTTAAACTATTTTTAGGCCATGCCTGGCTGTCCTCAGGGATTATTCCTGACTATGTGCTCAGTAATCAGTCCTGGCAGATTTTGGGAACATTTAAGATGACAGTAATTAAACCCAGGCTGGCTGCCTACAAGGCTAAATACCCTACCTCTCCTATTGTTCTGACTCCTCTTATAAACATTTTATGTATAGAGTCTATGTCATCTGTTATAAATATTGCTTCTACAAATTGTTAAGGGAGTTGGTTGCTTAAAGACTGTCTTCCAACCTTTGACATTGAATCTGTGTTTGCTCTGAGTATTTAAATATGTTTCTTACAGGCAGCAGAATGTTGGGTTAAATTTTACAATCTTTTTTATGTCTCTTAATTGATGTGGTTAGTTCGTTGACATTGAGAGAGATTTTGGAAATTTGTGCCACCTTACTAATGAAATTTTGTGGTTTTGAGACTGGAGTGATGGCACAGTGGTAGGGCATTTGCCTTGCATGCACATGACCCAATATGGACCTCAGTTTGATCCCCCAAATCTCATATGATCCCTTGAACCAGGAGTGATTTCTGAGTGCATAGACAGGAGTAACTCCTGAGCACCACCGGTGTGGCCAAAAATGAAAAGCAAAAACAAAAACAAAAAAATGAAGTTTTGTGTTTCTGTATTTTGTCTTTTCTTAAATACCTCCTTATTTTTTCCTTTTAAGTTTATTTTTATTATGTAAAGTTCTGGAACTGTCGTTATCCATGAATCCATGTGTATTATTTTTTAGAATTGAACTAGAGTCTGGCTGAATGAAGTATCAGTAGGGAGACATTCATTTATTCAAGTTTTTCACTATAACTTACCATTGCCTTTGGGCTTGGAATTTTGCTTTTCATAAATCTCTATAAATCTTAAGTATGCTTCTTTGTGTATAGTATCCCTTTATGATTTTGTTACTTTTAGTATTCTATCTCTATGTTTTTTATTATTGTGACCACGATGTGACTTGGAGAGTCTTTAACTTTTCCTCTTTTAGCTCTTATTCTTCAGGCATTCAGGATTTGGTCATGCAACTCTTCAGCTCTACGAATATCTCAGCAATGATGACTTTGAATATTGATTCTTCAGAGGGGTTTTCTTCCTGGCTCTCTGGGATCCAAATGTGTCTTGTGTTGTTTCTGTTCAATTTATCCCAAAGTTCTATTTTTATCTGTTCATTAATTTTGATGATATTTTTCATCTCTGTTCATTTATTTTGA